>NW_010249587.1:15476-34839 GCF_000690775.1 Eurypyga helias
GGCTGTGGAGAGATGCTTGGCGTGTGTCTGGTGGCAGCTCTGCTCCCCAGCTCCCCCCCGGCTCTTTGTGATCTGGGATTACAATGGGAGAGCAGCTAACTATAGGGATGAGCTCAGTGGGGCCTGCCGGCTGCCCGCACCCCATGCCCAGCACGCCAGCCCCCTCGCTCACCTCGGCAGGATTCATCCCAGCACAGTGCTGCCGCCATCTCCAAGACCCCCCAACAAAGCGGGGCGTGCTGAAACCACCCGAGTGGGAGCAGGCGAGGCTGGTTCCTGGCTGATCCCGGACAGCTGAAGGCCCGGGGCCAGGGCCGTACAGCCTGGGTGGGCGCCGGTACCTCCTGCCGTAACTGCGGCGGGCAGCTGACCCCCTGCGGCACCTTGCAGGAGGTAGGCAGGAGGATGGAGCTGGGTTTCACTCCAAAGACAAAGCCCAAACCCAAGCACGTACACCCCCAGGCCAGAAAAGGATTGATAGTGCTGGCATCCCCGTCCCTCCTGGCACGATGAGCGGGGCGGCAGGTTGACAGGGTCTGTGTTTGAAGTTTTGCCTGTTCTTTGCCTCATGCCCTTGATCTGTGTATTTCTGTTACTCTAAGCGGAGAATCTGGTGCTGGTAAGACTGTAAACACCAAGCGGGTCATTCAGTACTTTGCCATTGTCGCAGCCTTGGGCGACACGCCGGGCAAGAAATTAGTAAGACCTTCTTTTGAAACAAGTTCTTGCTGTTTTCTTCCTTTATTTTACCCTCCCCCCTCCCCCTTCTTCTTATTTTTCTTTTTGTTGTCCTTCCCCCAACTTTTTGCATTTGGAAGCGTGTTTTGGTCTGACCCACCCAGGGCTTGGCTTTTCCCTGACTTTTGAACAAGCAAGGCTTGAAATTATTCTGCTCAAGGGGAAATGGATTTTTTTGATGTGGCTGCTTAATCTGCGCAGCCTGGAAGAGGTGCTTCAGGTGCTCTCTTTCTCCTCTCCTTCTCTTTCAACACCCCACAGATCTTCTTAAGGAGCTTTAAAAGAATGGAGTAAATCTGCCATTTCCCACCTTGCCTCTTTTAAGCCTTGCTTTTCGTCCTTTTCTCCTTTTTTCCTCCTCTTATTCATTTTGTCCCTTTTCTACCTTGTGCTTTTCTTGCTCTTGTTTTGATTCTTGCATTTCTTTGGTGCTGGTTATTTTTGAGCTGCCCTTGCAATTGCTTATTTCTTCGTGATGCGTTGAGGCTCCAGCCTGCTTTTCCCTTGTAGAAGCAGACTGGCTGCTTTAGTTATCAGACAAACAGTACTTCAGCATTATTTCTTTACTCTTCTTTGGGTTTGGATTTAACTGTTCTTGCTTTTTGATGCATTTCTTTATTTTCTTGAGCTAATCTATTTAACAACTTTTTGTCATCTCTTATAAAGTTTAATCCTCCCATTTTTTCTTGGACGTTTTTTGGCACTAAATGGTCATGCCCTGCTTTTCTGACCATGCTTCTTGTGGTTCTTGCCTGGCTTGTCTGGAGTTCTAAAGACAATTTTCTTTCCTTTCTCTAGGCAGCTCTTGCCACTAAAACTGGGGTAAGTGTTGCAGACTCCTAATCTTTAACGCTGAGGACAGGGCTCTGCTGCACCGCAGAGCTACGGCGGCGTGATGGGGAATGCCTGTGTGGGGCATCTGCCTTGGGTCTGGGGGCAAGGGCTGCCCCAGCACCTGGGCAGTGTTTAGTTCTCCACTTGGCTTTGCAGCTCCCACCTTCCCATAGTCTGAAGCTTTGGTGTTTCAGCTCTTAGTGACTTTCTAGCTTGCTGACTCCAACCTCTCCTTCAAGGGATCATTGCTCTTCAAATGCTTGTTTCTAACCAGCACGGTGTTTGCCCGGGGGTGGCGTGGGCTCCTCCAAAGGAAGGTGAAGCCCCCACTCTCTGAGCCCTTAGTGTCCCCCTCTGTCCTGGAAGCCCAGCTGAGGGCAGAGGTGCTGAGGGACAGGGGAAGAGCCCCTTTGCGACCGGCACCACTGTGCTCTGCCTGCGGGCCAGGGCGCTGCTGATGCCTGGGCATGCTGCACTCTGCAAAGACCTGAACCAGCTCAGCCCACCACACTGCAGGCAGCTGATGCCCTTCTCTTTGTGCATTTCTGAGGTGCTTGCTTAGCCTCAGGGAACCGAGTGCCTTTGGACATTCAGCAAAGGTTCAGTCCCTGGAACTCCCAGCACCCCAAGGGCTCAGCCGTTTCAGCAGCTCAGGGTATGCCCTTGGCCCTCGGTTTCTCTGAGCACTGATGGCAGCCTGTAGCTGATGCACACGCTTGGTTGGGGGATGCTCAGACCACTTGGTCAAACTAAGAGTGAGGTAGCTGGGGGGCTGAATCTGTGGGTCCCAGGACACCCCTTGGGGCAGCCCCCATTGAATCTCACAGCCAGGCAATTGTAGATCAGGCTGAATTTAAAGATAGCAGATCAAAGGATATCTAACTGACAAAGTGTTAGCAAAGCTCTGGTTCACAGCTGCTGCCTGGCTCTTCTGCTCTTCACATGCCTGGAGCTGCAGAGGTGGGGAGCAGTTTTGGACCCTACATTGAAAAGACAGTGCAGCTCCTGGTGGGCAGAGCCCAGAGCTGGTGTTTCCCGCCTAAGGAAAGCCCTGCGGACTGTAATGTCTTAGAGTGTGAGCAAAAAGTCTCATGAAAAATCCTGCAGGTGCCTGTGCCACCAAACTCTACTACTGTTGTCAAACCCACTGTCCTGTGTGTGGCTTGGCACGAGTCTCCTGCTTCTCTCCTTGAATTCTTGTCCTGCTTTGCGTGCGTTAGATGGAGGCTGTCTCTTTCTCTTTGAACAGTGCATGTGAAACACAAATGGAAAAACAAGGTTGGGGGAAGATTAATCTTGGGCCTTGGTCAGGAGAGCTCCGGTGAGTTCAGCAGATCACACCAGCGGGGATCTGTTATGTGCTGCCATCACACTGTGACCCTGCTGTGCATGTTGTTGGTGTAGGGAGTCATAGCTCAAGCCTGCTTTCTGGATCACTTCTTTTGCAATGTGCTGTCGTTCGAACTGTCCAAGACTTTGGTTTCTTGGGAGAGGAAATGCCTGGCAGATTCAACAAGCCTGAAGTATGTCCGACTGTTGTGGTGACAATGTGTGCTTGCTCTCGGGTTTGTATATTGTAGCAGCCTAAGGAAGGAGCTAAGGACTTCTGTGTGCAAAGAGGACGGTAGCCTGGATCTTCAGAGGGGCCAGTTTAGGCAAGGAGGAGCTCACAGAGAGCATAGCTGCAAAGCCTAACTCTGCTGACCCTTAAACCCAGCTGCATTGCTTCGTGAGACAAGGAGGTGCCTCAGGAGCAGCAGGCTCTTAAACACAGCTAAGGAGCGTAACCCACAGATGGTGCAAGGAGCCCCACTCTTGTTTCCATGTGGTGTTGGTCACAGATCCCTTCTGACTGGGTGGGAGCTGACACATCTTTTCATTTTGTTTTCCAGGGCACCCTCGAAGATCAAATCATTGAGGCTAACCCCGCTATGGAAGCATTTGGCAATGCCAAAACCATAAGAAATGACAACTCCTCACGTTTTGTAAGTGTCTTAGCAAGATGGAGAGCTAGTGTGCCAGTTTATGTAAGCTGAACACATCACTTGTGGTATTATGTTTTTGCATGGTGCAAGCCAAAGGCATGTAGCAGGAAGCTAGCTCTGCTTCCTAGTGGGATTGGACTTTTGCTGGGCCAAGGTTCTTATTCTTCAGTGTGGTAAATGGTGCGGTGATCAGAGTGGATCACCCTGGGGTCACACCCTGTGTCTGGAGAAGAAGTCCCTTATGGGACCAAGGCTGAAGGCCAGTAGGCACGGCCTGGAGTGCTGGAGCTGGGATAGACGAGTGTGCCCCTTCCAGGGAGCAGCATCCTTTTTGTTAAGCCCAGTCTGGGGCTGCTGTGGGATGCAGAACTAACTCATCAGCCACAGGTGGTTTTGATCCCGGCTTTTGTGCCTTGGAGGGAAAAGACACTCCTGGGTGAGATTCCCCAGCACATCACAGAGCAGGAGGCTGTGGGCAGACTCAGTATCCTACTGCCCTGCAAAAGTGCTTAGCTTTAAGAACAGGCCTGAGGACAAGGATTTATCTGCTGTGAGCAAACTTTCTTCCTGCCTAGTGTTTAAAGCCTTAGATGATGTTGTCTGTGCATATTACAAGCCAGACAGCTTTACCCACCTACCCCTCACAGAGCATAGTAACTTGTCGGGCATCAGCAGAAGCATAAGAAGTACAAATCTACCAGTGTTTTGTAGTTGTATGAGGTTTCTAGGAGTTGTTCAGAATTGTACCTGCGTAGCCAAGCCCAGTGCTTAGTTCCCTGTGCATGTTTTCAGGGCAAGTTCATCCGGATCCATTTTGGCCCCTCAGGGAAGCTGGCCTCTGCGGACATCGACATCTGTAAGTAAACACGTCCCTGCTGTGGTGAGGAACAATTTCACATCACTATTTTTGGTGATGCTCTGTCAGCTCCAGGAAAGAATAGCCATCCCCTAACCCCTCTGCCCTATTTGCTTCTAGATCTTCTGGAAAAATCAAGAGTGATTTTCCAGCAACCCAAAGAGCGAAGCTATCACATCTACTACCAGATCCTCTCTGGGAAGAAACCAGAGCTGCAAGGTAAGGCAGCCAGAGATCAGCACAGCCTTTACACCATGGTGGTTTGAAAAATGGCCACGAAGAGCTCTGTTGTCAGCTTTGGGTCCTCAAGGAATGAACAGACCCAGCACACCATGCAGGTATTGCCCTTGAATACTGTGCTGGCTGTGCAGGATCATGGATTGGTGGATAATTAAGGTTGGAAGGGATTTCACCTAGTCCAGCCTCCTTTATCCTCACAGACTAAGAAGCCAGACTAAAGCCCTTTCTGCAATGGTCTAGGAGCAGAGAAGTGCTCACTCAGGGTCTATCTGCAGGGTGGGAGTGTGCTTTGCAAAGCTGCCTTGCATAGGATCCTTGTCCTGTGGTGGGTACAGTGCTGACATCAGCATGTACAGGCTGGAAATCTACTCATTTTGGGGTAGTGGGAAGTGTTTTGCAGCTTACTCTGAGCTCCTTCAGCCACCCTAGTGAGTTGACCTGTTTCAGATGAGCTGGAAAGCAGCTGCACAGCTTGCTCGCAGCAGCTGCCCTGGTGTAGACAAGTTCTAGATGTTCCCGAGGACAGTCCCAGCTGACCCAAGTTTGCACTGGGGTGGTCCTGTGCTCTGAGGAACCCTAGCCTCCAGGTGCCAGGTCACACGGAGGGCATAGGAAACCTTTTTGTGCTGTGGAAAGATGGCTGGCACAGTCCCCTGGGGCGGTCAGCCTGTTCGCTGTGGGCTCTTGAGCGTGTTGCTGGCTCCAGAACAATACCTTATTAGGCAGGTCTGGAGAGCTGTGCAGAGCAGTAATCTTATCTGGTGGTCACAAGGACATGGATGGCCTCTTCTAAATCAGTCTACAGCCAAGCCATATCCCAAGATAGCAAGCAGGAGGCACATCACAGAAGGGATGGACCCATGTGTGGACCTGCCTGGGCTTGAAGAGGCTGTTCCTCGCTCTGGCTGGTGCCCTCCCGTTGAGGCTGATAAAGCCTTACCCCTTCTGTGTCCAGGGTTGCCCCTCTGCCCCAGCTTTGTCTTTGTCAGAATGGCCTCACCCTCTGCTTCTCTTCCCCCAACAGACATGCTGCTGCTCTCCCTCAACCCCTACGACTACCACTTCTGCTCTCAGGGTGTAACAACTGTGGACAACCTGGATGATGGCGAGGAACTCATGGCAACAGATGTACGTGTACTTCCTTTACACTGCACAGCCGAGTGGGCCCGGGGAAGGCACAACCTCCTTCTGGAAGGACATGAGGACGTGTCCTGGCTTTTCTGTGTCCCTCTCTAAGTTAGCTGTGAGCTCCCTCATTTTATTGGCAGTTACTCTACACGTGCCATGAGCCTACAAGAAAGAGCAGAGTGACTCCATCAACAGCCTCCTCCAGGCAGAGAAGGGAGAGTAATTCATGTACCTGTAGCACATGATCACTTCCCATGGCGCTCATAAGAAGATGAGACAGAGAAAATTCCTCCTTGTGGATGCTAGGCTAGTCCTTTTGCTTTCAAATAGATCTTGTGGGAGCTGGACTCACATTCCAAATCCCATGGACAGGATTCCTTGGCTCGGTACCCACCAGATAAGGCACCCTCCCAAGAGCCCCAGGACAGGGAGAGCACCTTAGGAGATTGTGGGAGGACTCACCTCAGAGTGGTGATTTTGTTCTATCTATACTGCTTTGTCTCTCCTCAGCACGCCATGGACATCTTGGGCTTCAGCAACGATGAGAAATACGGCTCCTATAAAATAGTGGGCGCTATCATGCACTTTGGCAACATGAAGTTCAAACAAAAGCAGCGAGAAGAGCAGGCAGAGGCTGATGGCACTGAAAGTGAGTTTGGCTCCGTGCTGCCAGATCTGCCCAGCCTGGGCTGGGCATGCACATTCCTCCTGGTCCATGAAGGTCAGTGACCATGGTCCCAAGCAACCTGAGGGACCTCCTTTAGGTGCACAAAGGAGCTTGTCCTTGAGCGGACATTTTTAGGACAGACTTTTCTGCAAGCAGTAGGCGGTCTCATCTGCATCAGACTTGTCTCAGCAACATCACAGGCTGTCAAACCTGGCTGTGCTTCACCCTGTTCAGTGTTCTCCTGCCCTTCATCGCCTCTTCTCTTGCACTTCATTAGACAGCCTTCCGAGCAGGTCGTCCACAGAATATAAGCCAGGCCATGATCAGGCCTGCATGGACCTGCTCATGTCACAGCCTCCTGAAATAGAAATCCAATGCAAATCATAGATCTAAGAGAATAGTCAGGCTGCAGAGCAAATCTGAAAATTCAGAAAGTCAGAGCTCAAATATTTCCTATTGTTTTTGCACTGCTGCATTATGTCTGGCTCCTAGGCATAATGTAGGAAGGGTGAGAACAGGGAGCCCTACCACTTAACTGGAAGGCTTAAGCAGTAACTATACATCATCTGAGGCAGGGATCCAGCAGAAATTACTACCTGGATCAGGTCTTGTCATGCTAACATTCACAAAGGAAGAGTTCCCCTTGCCTGAGGAATGTCAACACAGGTTTCAGATCCTACCTGGTAATTAAAGAAGATTTTGATATAGCAGCGATTTAGGAGCCCTACCACTTAACTGGAAGGCTTAAGCAGTAACTATACATCATCTGAGGCAGGGATCCAGCAGAAATTACTACCTGGATCAGGTCTTGTCATGCTAACATTCACAAAGGAAGAGTTCCCCTTGCCTGAGGAATGTCAACACAGGTTTCAGATCCTACCTGGTAATTAAAGAAGATTTTGATATAGCAGCGATTTACCAAATCTGCTATTAGGAGTCTAGGAAAGATAAAAAAGAAAATCACCTCTTTTCTGGTTGGTTCAAATTCACTGCATGAGAATCCAAGCTTACACTGGAAGATGCACAGGGATCCCCGAATCAAGAATACTCAGAAACCTGATAGGCACCTGATAAGGTGCAGCAGGTCTGTTCTGGCCACCTCCTCCTAACAGTAACTTCTCAGGCAGGAGGTCCAAACTTTAAAAGCATTACACAATATCCAGGATGGGAAATCACACTAGACACGGGAGGAGACTCTGGAGCAGGTGGAAAAACTAACATAGTTAGCACTGATTAGCAGAAGACCTGGTAAATTTTTTTTATTTTCCTTTTTTCCTTCCCGGGGCTTACTTGCTGGCTCCTCATGCCTTTGCACTGTTTCCCAGGTGCTGACAAAGCTGCCTACCTCATGGGAATCAGCTCAGCTGACCTCATCAAGGGTTTGCTCCATCCTCGTGTGAAAGTGGGCAATGAATACGTGACCAAAGGTCAGAACGTGGAGCAGGTGAGTGTGCCAGGACACGGGCTCCCTGCTCACGACGGTACGTGACTCCTTGCAGGAAGGCCTATGGCATCATGTTCTCTGCACAGGGCAACTGGTCCCTCAGTTCAGTCTCTTGTGTTTAGGAGGGGACTCCAGAGCAGCATGAGAAGATATAGCCACAGTTACTGGGTTTTAGCAGCTGGGAAAGTTGGGGGCAGAGCTGGCAGACAACTTTGGATATTAACCAAGGCTGGGGGTTTGATGCAGTCTCTTTGAAATGTGGGTTGGATCACATTTGGAAGAGGTCCACTTTCTGTGGATCTGCTTCAGACAGTCACACTCCTAGGAAGAGTTCAGCTCTGGGAACTAGAAAGCTCGTCTAAATAGTGATCTAAAACTCGTCTAAACTGGTCTTGTGGGAGAACTCAAATGCACCAAAAATATATCTTGTCAGATTCCAGCCACATCACAGTTAGGAATCCAACCCTGTCCTGAATTGTGCAAGCCAGTCCTTGAGTAAAATTCAAGAAGACCTTAGGAGTTGGTGTCTTATCCCAAGTGAGCTGTAGGCTCCTGCCATGCACAAGGCTTCTGAAAATATCACTTTAGACTGAATCTGTATCCTAAGACCTTGGAGGCTAAGACCAGGCCAGGGACACAAGAACACACTTGTGAGCATGTGAGAACTAGTCTTGAAGCATATGCTGTAACTATGAACTCCCTGAATCTGTCTGTCTGTCCTTTGGGTGCCAAGAGGAGCTCTCTTCTTCAGCCTCTAGCTCCTGCAAAAGCAGGGAGACGTGTAAGTGCTCATGATTTGCTTTGGCAGGTCGTCTATGCTGTGGGAGCCCTGGCTAAAGCCACCTATGATCGCATGTTCAAGTGGCTGGTGACTCGGATCAACAAGACCCTAGACACCAAGTTGGCCAGACAGTTCTTCATTGGAGTCCTGGACATTGCAGGCTTCGAGATCTTTGACGTGAGTTCTGTGGGCCCCCTGCAATAGGTTCAAGGGAATGTTGTAGCTAGAGAGCTCGGTCCCCCCAGTGTCCAACAGTTCTATCTCCTCCACGGAACTGCTGGACTTGAAAAGACAAAGAGCTCTTGTCTGAATTTTTGTCTGGAGCAAACAGGCAGCTCACAAGGACTGCCCTAGCATGGCTGTGGGCACATCTCCAGTGATTTCTGGCTACCTGCTCTGGCAGCAATCCAGCTGAGCCTAGCAGAGATCACCCTCCACACCCAGACAAAGCAGAATAGCAAATCCCTCCATGTCTGGAGCTCCTCCTTTTGACTCAGGTTTGTTCTTGCAGTACAACAGCTTTGAGCAGCTGTGCATCAACTTCACCAACGAGAAACTGCAACAGTTCTTCAACCACCACATGTTTGTCCTGGAGCAGGAAGAATACAAGAAGGAAGGCATCGAATGGGTCTTCATTGACTTTGGCCTGGACCTGCAGGCTTGCATCGACCTGATTGAGAAGGTAAAGCATGAGACAGGGCTCAGGAACTGTACTCTGGTAGGTGGCTTGTCTGCAAAGACTGGAACAGTGAGAGCTGCTCTGATACCAGAAATGAAACCAGTCCCACCCCAGTCAGTGGCAGGTGCCCAGCTTTGCTCTCTCCCCCCACACCCTTATAGCTCGGAGCCTCCAGCCCAGAGTCCTTTTTGACACAATTTTGACTTTATGAAACCATGGATATTCTGTTCCTACCCACTGGTGAGCCACAAATCCTGGTGTGGGCTTTTCCTCCAGAGAACAGTGATCTATGCCCCTTTTTTCCTACCCACTTGCTGCCCCTCAGTGCTTCTCACCTGAGTACTTGGTGATTCACAGCAGCTTGTATAAAAGATTTCCCCTGTTGCATAGAGGAAACTCACCCTTTTTTGGGGGGAAAAGAGCAAACCTGCCAGGATACTGGAAAGGGTCTCTCCTTCCCAACAATCCGATGGACCTGGGCAAGCCCCCATGTTTTGCAGGCCTGGCCAGTCCCACTCTAACTGGCCAGAGGTCAGATGCAGCCTGGAATACACCAGTGACAGCTTGCCTCATGGTCAGTGTCTTGCACAATTTGCCTGAAAAAGGACGAGGTCTCCCAAGTCAAGCCTTGCCTCACCTTGCTCAGTGGCACAGAGAATCCCCCACTCTGGGATGGGATGTAGCAACATGGAGCTCAGACCTCTCTATACCACCTTCTCCCTGCAGCCATTGGGAATCCTGTCCATCCTCGAAGAGGAGTGCATGTTCCCGAAAGCCTCTGACATGTCGTTCAAAGCTAAGCTCTACGACAACCACATTGGGAAGTCGCCCAACTTCCAGAAGCCCCGGCCGGATAAAAAACGGAAATACGAAGCCCACTTTGAGCTGGTGCACTATGCTGGAGTGGTACGTCCCTTGTCAGCTCTCCCACAGCATCCTCACCTTCCCCCTTGCAGGGCTCTGCTCACCTTTGCCTCTCTCCTCTGGGGTCAGGTGCCATACAACATCGTTGGGTGGCTGGACAAGAACAAGGACCCCCTGAATGAGACAGTGGTGTCCGTCTTCCAAAAATCCCAGAACAAGCTCCTGGCCTCCCTCTATGAGAACTATGTGGGCTCTAGTTCAGGTGAGAAACAACCTCACTCCTTTTTTTTTTTACCTTGTCTCTCCCTCCCTTTGCAGCAAAACCTACTCCCCCCCATGCCCGGCTGCTGGTGCAGCATTCATGCACGCAGCAGCCTGGGCAAAGGGAAAACCCACATGGACCCCTAAAAACCTCTCTGACCTGGGTGGGTGGGTACTCTGGACATGCAGTGCTGGCCTAGGGGCTTTAGGTGGGTGGTTAGGGCCAGGCTGAGCTTGTGAGGTGTTGTAGAGCTGTGCTGGTGGCCCTGTGACTTGGGATGTGTGAAGGGGTTTCCTGTTACCAAGAGCTGAGGAGCAACACCCAGAGTTGGGTGCTGTGGGAAAGGTTTTTGGTGGTCTGCAGCTTTGCTCTGCTGCAGGGCACTACCATCTCTGCTTTACAGAAAGCAGGGGCTGTGGGCATTTCAGGGGTGCTTGGAGGTCCTCCTGAGTCCTCCAAACCAAGCAGGTGCTTTGCTGATGTAATTAATCGATATTTCAACCCAACAGAGGAACCTCACAAGCCAGGGACCAAGGAGAAACGTAAAAAGGCAGCTTCTTTCCAAACAGTGTCGCAGCTGCACAAGGTAAGAGCCAGCCCCTCATGAGGGAAGCATGCTCAGAGGGTCCCGGTGTCAGTCCCACTTCTCTGCTGAGACTGGGGGATCTTGCACCTGAGCTCCTGGTGCCTGATGGACCACCATGGCTCCTGAAGGACCACCACTAGGCAAAAGCTCCTAACACCCTCTCATCCTGGGTGAGGGGCCTGTGCCTGGCCCAGTCCCGGCCCTGTCCCCGTGCTGCTAGGGAAGGAGACGAGGCTCCAGGCTGGAGAGCGGGGGCTTCCTTTGAGCTGGGCCTTGTGCTGCTCCTGCCCGCGTGATGCTTGTGCTGCCCGGCAGCTCCTTCGCCTTTGAGAGAGCGGCAGTTAAGACTTGTAGTGATGTTTAGATAATGTATTACATGAACATCACTTTAAGTCTGTGCTACTTCTCTCCTCATTCTTGTCGGCGGGAAGGACAGCCTTTGGGCAGAAGAAAATGGAGGAGGATCTTACAGCTCTCGGCTGTCCGCTCCAGGGAGGTCACCTGAGCTATTTTACAGCTCAGGATAATACCCCGCGGCCCATTCCCATGCTCACCACAGGAGTTGTTTGTCCAGCCCAGGGTTTAAGCCACTGGAGAACAGCACAGAGGGGTGTGTGAGCCCAAAGCTGTGTCCTGCCGTGAGAGGGTGCTCGAAGAGGGCAGCGCTTGTGTCAGAGGCCCCGTTCAGGGAGAGGTGTGACTTTCTTCCTCCGTGGGGAAATATATCTGCAGCAAGAAGTTTTTCCATAATGACATGGAGCTTTGGGAAGGCATTCCCTTCTCCAGCTGATCCTGGATAGGCTGAGCCTGTACAAGCAAGGGAAGGCAGCCTGGAAAGATGGAGGGTGCAGATGCCTTTCCCACAAGAAAAGGCAGGGCCATGTCTTGGCCTGAGCCCTGCCTGGGAGAGAAAAGGAGGCCCAGGCTGGATAGGCAGGGCCCCCCGTCACAGCCAAAGGGCATGGGCAGCACTGTGGAGGTGCAGGGAAAACCTGATGAGATGAGGACTGCAGCCAATGTGTCCAGCGCTGGATTTGCAGGGTGCTAGTCACTGGATCTGCAGGGTGCTAGTCACAGGCCTGATGGGCACCAGCAGAGCTGTATACCAGGAATATGCTCAGTCCTGTGTTCCTGGACCTCCCCTGCAGCAAACTTTACCTACAAATACTTGGGAAGCATATGGCTCCTCTCTGGCACAGTAAGACCTGCAGGTGCCATTTGGCACGGCATGTCTGCCAGCACAGTCCCCTGTGCCATTGCTCCATCCCGGCAGAAGGCAGTGGTCCTGTACAGGGTTGGGGGTGTCCCGTTGGCAGGACAGCACAGGGAGCAGCCAAGCAGGAGGGAATTCCCCCTCTCTCATGAAGAGTGGTAAGGGGCCCTCGGTGTCTGATCCCTCTCTGCCTGGGGAGGGAAGGGGCTGGAGAGAAGTGTTGTAGGGGAGCAGAGCTGTCACTTCATGTCCATGTCTGCCCTGCAGGAGAATCTCAACAAGCTGATGACCAACCTGCGCTCCACTCAGCCCCACTTTGTCCGTTGCATCATCCCCAATGAGACAAAGACCCCAGGTATGCATGGACTGAGACAGCACCATGGCAGTTCCCTTGGGTGACATCGCGTGTGGGAGATGGCAGGGACTCCTGCACCCACCTTCTCCCCAACCCTTTTCTCGCAGCAGTTCTGCTGCCACTGAGACCTGACCCATCTTGGTGTGGGAACCCCTGTGACCCATGCCAGTCTCCTCTGCTAGGGAGAATGAGTTTTCCAGGCTCCCGTTTTGGCTGTGCCCTGATGTTTGGGCTGCCTTGCACTTGTGTGTAACAGCAGGCACGGATGGGTCCTTCAGGCTGATTCCCACCATCCAAGGCCCAGGCTGCAGCACTGGTGCTCAGCACAGGCCTGCAGGACAGGTTAACACCCCTGTTCAAAGCTGTTTCCAGGGTTCAGGCCCATGCTGCAGCTCCATTTCCTCTGTCCTTGAGTGTTTGCTCCATCTTTGTTCTCACCCATAGGAGCCATGGATGCCTTCCTGGTGCTGCATCAGCTGCGGTGTAACGGTGTCCTTGAAGGTATCCGCATCTGCCGTAAGGGGTTCCCCAACAGGATCCTCTACGCAGACTTCAAGCAGCGGTAACTCCCTCTTCTATCCTTGCTCAGCAGCTGTCACGTATTCTGAGGGGGAACAGACCACCATGGCTCTGGCCTGCTCCCCGGCTTGGGCAGGGCTGGTCTGAACCACCACAGGATGCCCAATGCGTGCACAGTTTGGGACGGCTCTGCTGCTGACTGTTTGGTGCCAGACATGATGAGATAGCAGGGCTGCTGGTGTTTGAGATGCTGAATGCAGGGCTGGTGCGGGTGGGTGGTAGCAAGGCTCAGGTCCTCCAATCCTGGCTAAAATTTCTCTTTACCAGGCTGCCCGCCTCCACCCTGCTGAGCCTAGGCATGGTGAGGACAGTGGCCTCCTCCTGCCCGTTCTTTCTTGTGTGTGGACTAGGATCTGGCAGGGCTCTCTGGTGTATGTTCTGCAGAAGAGCCCACATTGTGTCCTGGAGCTCCTGGCTCGTACATGGCTCCAGCCTGTGCTGCAGCGACGTGCTTCCAGGGGAACCGGCATGACTGGGGAACAGGGATGATGATGGAGCCATCAACTCTGTGCTGGGCTTCTCTTGCATGTCCTCCCTCTGCTTTGTTCTTGCAGCTACCGTATCCTGAATCCAGCAGCCATTCCAGATGACAAGTTTGTGGACAGCAGAAAGGCCACAGAGAAGCTGCTGAGCTCCCTGGAGCTGGACCACTCACAGTACAAGTTTGGTCATACCAAGGTGAGAGCAGGCAGCTGGTCCTTGGGAGGGAAACGTTGTCCCTCCCGTCTCTCTGCAATCCCAGTTTGCTCTCCGTGCCCAGCTTGACCTCTGCCTGGCCACAGCCCTGCTGAAGGCCTGTGCTCTGCAAGTCGAGCCCTTGAAGGGACTGAGGAGGGTAGAGGAAAAATCAGGTTGGGAATAAACAGGTCTGAGCAGAAGGTCACGCTCCTGATCTCATACCACCCAACACAGCATCTGGTCCCTGCTGAGGGATGCGAGGGGGAGGGAGATTTGGTGCCCAGCTGTGCCAGTGCCTTGTGTGGGTGCACCTCCAACCAGTGCAGAGTGTGGGTGTGTGCTGTGCGGGGGGGCACCTAAACCTGCAGCATGTAGCCCCCATTGCTCTGTGTGTCCCTGCTTTGGGGCGCATGTAGCCCAGGTCTGGCTGACAGGTTACGTTACCCTGAGCTCTCTGCCCCCTCTGCTGTTGACTCCGTTCTCACTCTCTTGCTTGCAGGTGTTTTTCAAGGCTGGTTTGCTGGGCTTGCTGGAAGAGATGCGAGATGAGCGTCTGGCCAAGATCCTGACCATGCTGCAGGCCAGAATCCGTGGGCACCTCATGCGCATTGAGTATCAGAAGATCATCAGCAGGAGGTAGAGTTGTGGGGGGGAGGCAGAACTTTGTGAGCATCTCTCCTTGTTCCTTCTGCACGTTTCAGTGGATTTGACCTGTGGGTCTTGCCTGTGGCTGGCAGTGGTTGGGTACAGCCCTGTCCTGAAGGGATGGAGGTAGAGGTGTAAGAGGTCTGACATGGGCCTGCTAGGGAGGGTCAGTGTATCTGGGGGGGTAGCCTTTGTTTTCCACTGGAAGATTTGGAGGGATGTAGAGTGAGCGGGCCCGACAGCCAGGCCACACCACCCATGCCACGAGGGCCACTCCAGTGTGCAGACAATGTGCCATTCATTCAGCACGCTGCCGTTTGCCCTCCTGGTGAGGAACAGAGCCATGGCCAGGCCTGCAAAAGCCAGATCCCTGCTGCAGTGAGGATGGGAGTGGGGAATCGACACCCATGATGGTGCTGTGCTTGTGTCCCTCCAGGGAAGCCCTCTATACCATCCAGTGGAACATCCGGGCCTTCAATGCTGTCAAGAACTGGTCTTGGATGAAGCTGTTCTTCAAGATCAAGCCCTTACTCAAGTCTGCTCAGACTGAGAAGGAAATGTCCAACCTGAAGGAGGAGTTCCAGAAGCTGAAGGAGGCTCTGGAAAAGTCTGAGGCTAAGAGAAAGGAGCTGGAAGAGAAGCAGGTCTCCATGATCCAGGAGAAGAATGACCTAGCTCTCCAGCTGCAGGCAGTGAGTGCTTCACCCTCTCTCTGGGAGTGTAAAGATCCTGCGGGGTCCATGGGTAGAGGAGGGAGCAGAGCATGCTAGATCCCCCCTTCAGCCTTTTGCAGCTCTGAGACCCCCTCATTGCCACAGTGTGTTTGAACTGCAACGCAAACCTGAAGCAATGTCACAGACCTGCCATCTCAGGGCTGCCATGGGGATTGGCTCTGGAAAGGGTGATCTTCTCACAATGGAGTGGGAGGGATGGGAATGTTTGCTGGCCAAGCTGTGGTGAATCTGTGCCGTTTCTGTACCATGAAGTGTTAGTCCGGTGTTTTCTTCCTCTGGAAAATTTAGTTGCAGTTAGCTCTTTGGCCTGGTTAGTGTTAGTTGTTCCATGGCCTTTGAAAACAGGAAGTGACTGGAGCTGGGTTTTTTGTATTCCTGTGCACCATGGGCTTGGTCTGCCCCTTCCACAAGGAGGGCTTCCACCCTGGGCCAGGATAGCATGGCTGAGAGCCTGCTGGTAAGCTCTTGGGGCAGTGGATGAGCACTGGCTCCCCTGTACCAGCTCTTGGGTGGATGAGCACTGGCTCCCCTGTACCTATCCCAGGAGCAAGACAACCTGGCAGATGCAGAGGAACGCTGTGACCTGCTGATCAAGTCCAAGATCCAGCTGGAGGCCAAGGTGAAGGAGCTGACAGAGCGTCTGGAGGATGAGGAGGAGATGAACTCAGACCTCACCGCCAAGAGACGCAAGCTGGAGGATGAGTGTGCAGAGCTGAAGAAGGACATTGATGACCTAGAGATCACGCTGGCCAAGGTGGAGAAGGAGAAGCATGCCACAGAGAACAAGGTAACTGACCCCCTGCAGAGTACAGCCCCATTGCCCAGGGCCCTCAGTGCTTGTGGGGGCACCAAGGAGGAACATCAGAGACAAGGCTGCTGGAGTGTGGGAGCTGTGGCAAGGCAGAGTGCAGAGAGGTGTGGGAGAGGACAAACCCCTCTGGTGTCCTGCCTCACTGAACAGGAGTGGCATGGGCAAACGGTTCTGTGCAATGGCAAGTGATTTGAGGCATTGGCCAGGCACCTGGCAGAACCAGCCTGGCCAATGGGAGAGGGGCTGGCTACTGCTGTGGTGCCAAGCTGCTGTTGATCACGGGCACCTGCCTTTCATGGGTCAGGCTACTCGGTTAGCTTTGCTTCCCGTTACTGAGGAGATGCACTTAATTATTGCCCCCACCGGTGTAGGTTAAAAACCTGATTGAAGAGATGGCTGCTCTGGATGAGATCATTGCCAAGCTGACGAAAGAGAAGAAAGCGCTGCAGGAGGCCCACCAGCAGGCCCTGGATGACCTGCAGGCTGAAGAGGACAAGGTCAACACACTGACGAAAGCCAAGGTCAAACTGGAGCAGCAAGTGGATGATGTGAGTCATAGGGCAGTGAAGTGACAGAGGTTTGAGCCAACCTCCAGGAAAGCCCAAAGGCTTTCCCTGAACAGTATCTGGAGGGTAGGATCATTACCCTGTTTAATATGGCCAGTTGATGAATAACCCCATTGACAAACTGCCCCTGAAGCAAGAGGTGGTCCAGAGTATCCCATGGAGAGCAGTCCTGGGCTGAGGGGATGGGACTAGAGACCAACCAGTAAACAGCTCTGGATCTTGGGTCTGGGTGAAGTTCCCACAACGATGGACATGGGGAAGTTTGGGACTACAGGGGGTCCTTTCCCTCCCTAACCTGTCTCCCTTCATTCTCCAGCTGGAAAGTTCTCTTGAACAAGAAAAGAAAGTCCGCATGGACCTGGAAAGAGCAAAGAGGAAGCTTGAAGGAGACCTGAAGTTGACGCAGGAGTCTGTAATGGATCTGGAGAATGACAAACAGCAGCTGGAGGAGAAACTCAAAAAGTGAGTGTGTGGTGTGTGCCTGAGCTGTGAGCTTACTCTGCTAGGACAGTGCCCACCTCTAAGTCACACGGACTGTGGCCTCTGCAGGGGCTACTGGGATGTGGCTTTGAGTGCTGCTGGTGTGATCAGTCCAGGCAAAATGAGGGCTTTGTTTTCCCAAAGAGATGCTGAGGAGCTTGTCACCTGCACAGACTAATAGATCAGGGCATTTTAGAGCTTCCTCTGTACATAGGGTTGGAGAGAAGAGATTTGCCTGGCAGGATCCTAATGCCAAGATGGGACCTCAGCTACAAGCACAGATTTCATCACTCACATCCTGTTCTCGTTGGGGAACTGGAGAACAACACCTAGGGACCTCAGAGAGAAAAACCTCAGAGCCAGAGTCCGCTTTAAGCCTCCCCCTGAGCAGCCCATGCGCTGCTTCTCACCCCGCCAGTTCCCTTTCCTGTGTGGGTGGGATTGTTTGCCCTCTGGCTGCAGGGAACACTCTTCCTCTGGCTTCAGGAGGCAGAGGGACTTGGCAGGGCGGCGCTTGTCTGACCAAAAGCTCTGCCTTCTTTCTGTACAGGAAAGACTTTGAAATGAGTCAACTGAATTCAAGGATTGAAGATGGGCAAGTGACTGAGGCCCAGCTCCAGAAGAAGATCAAGGAGCTCCAGGTATGGCAGGAAGAACTCACAGCCCAGGAGTCCTAGATTTCCATCAAACGTAATCTGTTGGGAATCTGCATGGGCCAGTCCCTCTCTGAGCACAAGGGCATCTCCTGGCATTGTTAGCAGAAGCAAAACCCTCTTCCAAAATGTGGTGGACTGAAAATTAATGAACTATAGAGGTGAACGCTAGCACCAGCGTGAGGAACAGCTTCTAGGGTGTAATTCTCTGTCCAGTCTAAAACCTTAAATCGAGCACCCAAACTCTGAAGATCCAAATCGAGCATGTTGGGCTTCTTCCTAGCAGACAGGCCCCTGGGTTCAGGCTGTTGGCATCCCCTGAAGGGAGGCTGGTGTCAGCCTGGATCCTCATGGCAGGGTACAGAGGACAGCAGGAGCTCTGCAGAGCAGCTTAGCAAGGTGCACCAGGCATGCCTGCCTCAGAGAATCCCAAAAACACCCAAGTATTTGCTCCAGGCTGGGGGCTTGTTGCTCCCCAGCAGCAGAAGAGATGCTTTGCTCCGTTGTGGAGAGCAAAGATGGCTGAGTTTCACGGGTTACTGCCTAATTCTGTCTCTGCCAGGCCCGCATCGAGGAGCTGGAGGAGGAGCTGGAGGCTGAGCGTGCTGCCAGAGCCAAGGTGGAGAAGCAGCGGGCAGAAGTGTCACGGGAGCTGGAGGAGCTGAGCGAGCGGCTGGAGGAGGCCGGTGGAGCCACGGCCACGCAGCTGGAGATGAACAAGAAGCGGGAAGCAGAGTTTCTGAAGCTGCGGCGGGACCTGGAGGAGGCAACCCTGCAGCACGAGTCCACGGCGGCTGCCCTGCGGAAGAAGCACGCAGACAGTGTGGCGGAGCTGAGCGAGCAGATCGACAACCTGCAGCGCGTCAAGCAGAAGCTGGAGAAGGAGAAGAGCGAGATGAAGATGGAGGTGGACGACTTATCATCCAACATTGAATATCTCACCAAGAACAAGGTGGGCACTGGCTCCGTACGGGGCAGGTTCAGCTCTGCGGTGAGCATCAGTGCAACTGGTTGCAGCGTGTTCAGCGTAGCCATGCCCATGGGATGCTGCTCTGGGTAGCTCTGCCATGGCAAAGTCCCTTTTCACTAGGCGTAGCTTGTCCCTGTGTCACTACAGCAGCGCTTGACTTGACCTAGTCAAGTCTGGAGGATCTGGGAAGTTGTTTCCTGGGAGACTGACTGCAGAGAGCCACTGTTTGTTTAGCAGAGTCATGAGAGCTCTGGCAGGCTCCTGCTCTCTGCCTTGTGTGCACACGGGGTCAGCTGAGCAGGGCAGTGAGGTCCCAGGGGGTGCAGTCCCTGAACCCCTCTTGGGATAAGGGTCCTCTCTGGGCAGAGTGGGGTCTCACAGGGGCTTTGCTTGGCGTTTGCAGGCCAACGCCGAGAAGCTGTGCCGCACCTATGAGGACCAGCTGAGCGAGGCCAAGTCCAAAGTGGACGAGCTGCAGCGACAGCTGACCGACGTGAGCACGCAGCGGGGCCGGCTACAGACCGAGAATGGTAGGT
The DNA here is from genome assembly GCF_000690775.1 of Eurypyga helias. Taxonomy (NCBI): domain Eukaryota; kingdom Metazoa; phylum Chordata; class Aves; order Eurypygiformes; family Eurypygidae; genus Eurypyga; species Eurypyga helias. Next base: position 34,761 of record NW_010249587.1, read on the forward strand.
GGGGGCAGCAGCCAGGTGACACGTGGCTGCCCTGGGGCTGCTCTTGCCCCGGGACATCGGAATGGGGGAGCATGGTTCA
>NW_010249587.1:34862-38184 GCF_000690775.1 Eurypyga helias
ACCATAGCAGGAGCTCCATCTGGAGCAGAGGGGAGTGGGACATCTGTGTTGGGCCCCCACTCAGGCCTTGCAAAGGTGCTATATAGCTTGGCAAGGAAGAGGACCGCTGCAGTGATGCTGGTTGTGCTGGGGTCCGAAGGAGGGGTTCCCAGATGGCCTACTTGGCCTCTGCCATGGGCCCCAGCTTTCCTGTGTGCGGATACAGCCGGGAGTGCTGGAGGGCTCCCTGCAGCTGAAGGCCACAGGCTCTAGGAGTGTGGGCTAATGCAGGTTGCAGCCCTTAGGCCCTCAAGTAGCTGCTTTGGCTCTGTTTGAACCCAGGGGAGCTTAGTCGTCTGCTGGAGGAGAAGGAGTCCTTCATCAACCAGCTGAACCGTGGCAAGACCTCATTCACACAGAACATCGAGGAACTCAAGAGGCAGCTGGAGGAAGAGACCAAGGTGGGGCTTCTAGGGCATGGCTGATCTGCAGGTGACACAGATCTAAGGGAATGGGACGTGTGTCCCACCATGGCAGTGGCCCAGGCTGGGGAGGTGGGACATACCCTGCACACAGGAGCCCCAAGGGCAGCTCTTAACCTGGGAAAAACAGACATTTCCTCCCACTGCCCCTAGTTCCAGAGCCATGGCTGGCGTCCTGGAGCCTGGGGCCAGCAGCTGCTCTCATGAGCTCTCCCTTACTCAGAGCAAGAACGCCCTGGCCCATGCCCTGCAAGCCTCCCGGCACGACTGCGACCTGCTGCGGGAGCAGTATGAGGAGGAGGCGGAGGCCAAGAGCGAGCTCCAGAGGAACCTGTCCAAGGCCAATGCAGAAGTGGCCCAGTGGAGAACCAAGTACGAGACAGATGCCATCCAGAGGACGGAGGAGCTGGAGGAGGCCAAGTGAGTCTCATGGCAGGAGCCTGTCCCTTGCAGGTGGCAGGTTTCCGTTCAAGTGTTGGGCTTTCTCAGACCCCAGGGGGAGACTGCGCCCTCCATCCTGACTTGAGGTGGTCTGGGCAGGCTGTGGCCTCCCCTCCATAACGCAGCGGGGTGGGATGACACTCTGGCTGGGAGCGCTCACCCCTTGCTGCCATCGGCAGGAAGAAGCTGGCCATCCGGCTGCAGGAGGCGGAGGAGGCAGTGGAGGCTGCCCACGCCAAGTGCTCCTCGCTGGAGAAGACCAAGCACCGGCTGCAGACAGAGATCGAGGACCTCTCGGTGGACCTGGAACGCGCCAACTCGGCCTGCGCTGCTCTGGACAAGAAGCAGCGCAACTTTGACAGGATCCTGGCCGAGTGGAAGCAGAAGTATGAGGAGACCCAGGCGGAGCTGGAGGCATCGCAGAAGGAGTCGCGTAGCCTGAGCACAGAACTCTTCAAGCTCAAGAATGCCTACGAGGAATCCCTGGACAACCTGGAGACGCTCAAGAGGGAGAACAAGAACCTGCAGGGTAGGACTGAGATCAGGCTCTCCCCTTGGACTCTGCCTGGGGTCCTGCTGTCAGGGGCAGCCTGTGTGGGACAGGGGTCTCATGTGGGCAGGGAGCAGACCTTGCTGCTCAGCCAGGCCTGGCCCATTTCCTCCTTGGAGAGATGCATTCCTCCGGCCAGGAATCCAGCACGTGTCCTGCCCTCTAGCTGGGGCACACTGGGCAGACAGGAGGTGTCACCTGGCTCTTGTTCGCAAACGGCACGTGTTTTACTGCCGAGAGTGCCATGGCTGTGGCGTGACACTGGCTTGGGGTGGTTTCTGATGGACAAACGGGTCTCCATTGCCTCTCCCATGCCCTCTCCTGCCCCCAGACTGCCGGGGAGTGCAGCAGGGCCCAGAAATGCCCCCAGGCACAACCCTCGCTGCTCTCCAAGGGGCTGGGGGCATAGAGCCTGGGCAGAGGGATGGGGAAGTCACCAGCGCAGGGCTGGCTCCACAAACTCCTTCCTGACCAAACACCCTTCCATCCCTGCCAGAGGAAATTGCTGATCTGACTGACCAGATCAGTATGAGCGGCAAAACCATCCATGAGCTGGAGAAACTGAAGAAAGCCCTGGAGAGTGAGAAGAGCGACATCCAGGCTGCTCTGGAGGAGGCTGAGGTGAGTCCTCGTTGCCCACTGGTGTTTGCATGTGCCCACTGCCCTCAAGAGCCACAGGCCCACCCTGCAGCCCGGCTGGGTGCTGCTGGAGCAGCACTGTGCTGGCAGGAGGGTAGCCCGAAGCTGGGCTGGCACCCCTGGGCGCCCTGCTCATGGGGCTGGGCAACCACAGCACGGCACTGGAGTGGCTGCACCTGCCCTGCTCCCCACAGCTCTGGTGCCGCTCTCTCTAGGGGGCTCTGGAGCACGAGGAGAGCAAGACGCTGCGCATCCAGCTGGAGCTGAACCAGATCAAGGCTGATGTGGACAGGAAGCTTGCGGAGAAGGACGAGGAGTTTGAGAACCTGAGGTGTGTGTGGAGAGGGGACAGGGTGGGCCCTCCTGCAGGGCAGAGCTGGGGCTATGGCCCTGACAGAGCTGCCCCAAACCGGGTGTCCCTGGAGCTGATGCATCATAGAATCATAGAATCACAGAATGGTTTGGGTTGGAAGGGACCTTAAAGATCATCCGGTACAAACCCCCCTGCCATGGGCAGGGACACCTTCCACTAGACCAGGTTGCTCCAAGCCTCATCCAGCCTGGCCTTGGACACTTCCAGGGATGGGGCATCCACAGCTTCTCTGGGCAGCCTGTGCCAGTGCCTCACCACCCTCTCTGTGAAGAATTTCTTCCTGATATCTAATCTAAACCTCCCTGATTTCAATTTGTACCCATCATCCCTCCCCAGGCGCAACCACCAGCGCGCCATGGACTCCATGCAGGCCACTCTGGATGCAGAGGCCCGGGCCAAGAACGAGGCTGTCCGGCTGAGGAAGAAGATGGAGGGAGACCTGAACGAGATGGAGATCCAGCTGAGCCACGCCAACCGCCAGGCTGCCGAGTTCCAGAAACTGGGCCGCCAGCTCCAGGCCCAGATCAAGGTTGGGTGCTGCGGGTGGGATGGGCTCGGTGCTGTCCCCGCCACCAGCCCCAGCTCCCTCCGGTCACCACTGACCCCACGCTGCCCCGCAGGACCTGCAAATCGAGCTGGATGACACTCAGCGCCACAACGACGACCTGAAGGAGCAGGCGGCCGCCCTGGAGCGCCGCAACAACCTGCTGCTGGCAGAGGTGGAGGAGCTGCGGGCAGCGCTGGAGCAGGCGGAGAGGAGCAGGAAGCTGGCCGAGCAGGAGCTGCTGGAGGCCACCGAGAGGGTCAACCTGCTCCACTCCCAGGTGAGGGACCGGTGGATCCCGAGGCTCGGCTGGC
>NW_010249587.1:38218-38767 GCF_000690775.1 Eurypyga helias
TGCCAGCCACGAAGAGCCCACGGAGAGGTCCCCGTGGCACTGCCCTGCTCTGTCCGCAGAACACGGGCCTGATCAACCAAAAGAAGAAGCTGGAGGCCGACATCTCCCAGCTAAGCAGCGAAGTGGAGGACGCGGTGCAGGAGTGCCGCAACGCGGAGGAGAAGGCGAAGAAGGCTATCACGGATGTAAGAGCATGGTGGGGATGGTCCTGTGTAGTTTGGCAAGGCTGCCCAGCACCCTGTGTGGGAGGAGAGGGGAGGGTCTCAGAGCTGTGCCGTTGAGCCCCTGTGTCTGGCAGGGCTGCCTGGCCTTGTGGTGATGCCCCTGTGCTCTGGGCCTCACAGGCTGCCATGATGGCGGAGGAGCTGAAGAAGGAGCAGGACACGAGCGCGCACCTGGAGCGGATGAAGAAGAACATGGAACAGACCATCAAGGACCTGCAGATGCGCCTGGATGAGGCGGAGCAGATTGCTCTCAAGGGGGGCAAGAAGCAGATCCAGAAGCTGGAGGCCAGGGTGAGATGGCAGGGGCAGCCCCCCGGCTGTGCCC
>NW_010249588.1:0-15646 GCF_000690775.1 Eurypyga helias
TCTCTATCCACTCTCCACCGAGAGAGATATTATTGTTTAGTCTACATGCTTAGCACTTGAAGATGAGGTGCATAGTTCTATGTCTGTTGGTTTCCAGTTGGGTTCCCATCTTGTGATGGAATTGCTCACTAATTTCCTTAGGGTCTATCTGACAAGACGTAGTAGCACCATCTTCATGGAAACAGCTCGATAGACATTATTTTCCTGAAATTATCACCAGTTATTTTGTTATTGTACTTCTTCCTATAGACTGAACTATGTCATTATACATATACTACTGCATATGTGTATAAATTACGACTCTTTAACCACCAATAATTCAATTATTTTTTTAATTCACTGGAATTAATACTAGATGTGCTATGAATTATCCTTTCAAGAAAGACCCAACAATTTGACTTACATAAGGTTTTGCTATCAACTTTGATTTCTTATATTTTGCCAAAACTGTGGTTATGTTTTGCCTAAATTATTGTGACAGGAAAGAGAGAATGGGCATAAATTTAAATACAAGAAATTCCATTTAAACATAAGTTTTAAAATAAAATAAAAAAAAAATTGAAAGCGTGACTGGACATTGCTACAGGTCGTTCACCAAGGTTGTGGCCATCCACATCCTGACAGAGAAACAGTCCTGAGCAGCCTGCATCCCCCATTGACCCTGCTCTGAGCAGGGATATTTTACTAGATGACCTCCAGAGGTTCCTTCTGACATCAAATATTCTGTGATTCTATGAAACTCAGTGAAATTATCTGTGTTTCGTGTGAAATGAGGCTACATGAGGCAGTCTCGTGTTTTCTCTTTGAGTTTCTATGTGATAATTATCAGTAATTCCCCAGATTTTTCTCAATCACTGGGCTTTTGTTTTCAGAGCAAAAGTGAGAAAGACCTGTTCATAGTCAAGCACAGACACAGAACAAACCAAACCAAAAACCAAAAAAAACCCACAAAACAAAACACCCCCCCTCCCCACAACTATTTTTCTGACTGTCTTTTAGAATTCATTTGCCAGAGTGTAGATTATTAATGCAGGCAATGAAAGTGAGACCGTTCGCAAGAGAGATGAACTTGCTTTGCTTGTGCCGTTCTCTGAGATCTTACCTCTATATGTTGTTGACAGTCTGTTAGCTCATGACAGTTCTGCTCATGACCAAATGTCAAGTAATATTTTATGACTTTTTTGTTCACTAAGTCATTGTCATTCCCTTTGTTGGTTATGTGGATGGTGTTTATCCATTTTAAGTGAAACCATCCATTTTAACTGATGCAGTTTTAAGCTTCCTTTCGTTGATATGATCTTCCTATGAGGTACGACGAGTGCAGTTGTCTAAACCATCACAGCTATCTGGGACTCCTACAGCTTGCCTAACTCCATATGTTCATATTTATCAGCTTAACTTTCAGTTTCCAGTATGGGATTCCTGTGGCTTTCTTCATTAGCGTTTGGCCAGGCACTCCACAAACTTCACAGCAGAGGGGCCTTGCTAACATCTTGTAAGTGGGCTCTCTGGTACCCGCTTTTAGCTTCAGTAGTCTTTCTTCCCAGATTTTCTGAAAAGCATCCTGCAGGTTCCTTCACATTCTAGGCAAAGGTTCATTTTCTCCTTGAGTGAGGACTTTGCTCCATGTGTGCTCTTGTGGACTTGCCAAATGGTGCATTTTTTTTTTAATGAATCCTTTATACAGTAACTTGTAAACTGCACATAAATACACCCATTCTAATAAACTACTCCAGTGAATATGAATTGGTTGTGTAAGGGACCATACTCCTTCTTAGTGGGAGCTGTGTAGGCTGCCATTTCACACAGTGAAAACATACTTGTTAATATTATTACCATATAGTTATTACAGTTGCAGTTATCTCCATCCATTCCCTTTCCAACTGCCTTAAAATAATGAAAGAAGACAAACTGATGGTACGGAACACCAGTTTGTTTTTCATGTGACGTGTTTGTTTTCTATGAAACAGAACAATCTATACTCATCATACCCAAAGTGTGTTTTTTGCATGTGCAAACATCAGCAGGTAGTTTACAGGAACAGGCAAAAAAAACCCTTGCCCTGGACTTGGAAGAATTAGAGAAAATTAAAAGCTAGTCCTGCAACCTAACTGAGTACCTAACCTCTTTAAGAGCAAGAGTCTCTGTTTCTTTAATCTGATAATTTTGCTAATGTACAGCCTATCTTCATAATTTTTCTATTACTCAGTGGAAATAGAAATGATAATAAAAATTACCCAGAAGTACCCAGTCATTGCAGTTGTCTGGTCCTGTAGTGAATGTATGATAGGAACTTAAATCACTTTTTATCTAAATTTGGATCTTTATGTAGTCTTATAGGGAATAGATATCTGGTCCTTCAGAATAGGATGTTCAACATGCTAGGCACTGTTGTTGGAACTTCAGGAGTCAAGTTCAGGAGACACTACTTGCCCTGTCTTTTGTTTCTGTCAACAAATTCCAAAATTATACTTCACTTCATTGCAACAATATTGTATTTTTTGGATCATTATTCACGTTGTGAAATTCTACATCTTCATACTCTTTTCCATTGTTTATGCAGTTGTCCTCTTCTTATTTTTTATTTGTTTAGCGTTTGAGGAAAAATGCCTATTCTCCCCTTCTGCCAAAATGAAAGACAAGTTGCTGTGTTTCTGATTCAGAAGAATCATATTATAATTTGATCATGTCTCTGAATTAATTAAAATTAATCTAAATTACTGCAAAACTATATTTATTTATAAATATAATATATTTGCATTATTATAACACTAAATTTATAAGCCAAATTCTGTTCTCTCATATTCAGGTGTAAATAAACTTACTGCAGTTTTCCCTCCGGATTTGACCTCATTAAAACTGAAAATACTGTATATGTCTTATTACAGAAAGAGTTTATCCAAAAGGAATTATGTAGGGAATACAGCTAGCTTTTTTTTTGCCTTTTTTTTTTTTTCCTAAACCAGACTTCTCTGTATAATGTAACACTTCACATTATCTGAAGGAAAATATTTTGGTATCAAAATCATGTTCTGGATACGACGCCTCCTGTTCTGAATGTGACGATCAGGGAATTCTCCTTCACTACTCTCATCTATCAGAACCAGTTATGGCCCATATAACTGTCATTGTTTCAGTAACCTGCAAATTTGTTGCCGTAATGAAGCTTCCCGATAAACAAAGTTATTTTTATTTATTAAGTCAGCAGTTGGATGTACAGCTGAACAGAAAGGCTTGCTGTGTAAAGATCTGAGGTTATATGTAACATATTTTGAAATGCTGTATATGGGCAGGAGAATATAGTCATGGTTACGGCAGCGGGCAGGAAATCACAGTTTTGAGTCTTGGCTGTGTCACAGACTTTCTGTGTGACTTAGGACAAGCTACCCTTTGTGCATTAGCTAATAATACCATCTCTATCTCCTAGGGGTGTTGTGAGAATACATTCATTAATGTTTGTAAGGCTCTTGGATACTATAGCGATGGAGCCATATCAGCACTTAGAGAAACAATCCATTTTTGCAACAATGTACATCTCCCTGACTAAGGACTTTTTTTGCTGGAAGTTTTTCATAGATGCTTGTTATGAATAAATCTACTTCATAATGGTACAGTGAGGTTAAACTGCCTTTTGGAGTGCAATTTCACTTTAGTATTCAGAACAGGTGTAGACAGTCATAAGTTTGAAAGCTGTTCCCAAAGAAAAAGAATAGAATTTTTATAGTCAGACATTTGAATAGAAAAGATAACTTTCCTGATTCATCTGGTTCAAAACATGGAGGATTATTTACATCTGTATCTGTCTCGCAAATAGTTTATTCTATTTTAAGCACTTCTCATTACATTGTCTAAACTACCTCCTCAGGCAAGTCATTCCATTGCCTAATTGCCTTTAAAGTTAAACAGTTTGCTCAAATGTCTACCCTATTTTTTCCTTGTGGATATAAGCTGCTCTTTCAGCCTGTCCTTTTTTTCTGAAATAACCTTCACTCATACATGTTCAGTTCAGACACACAACACAGTTACAGCAGGTTAACAAGGTATTGCTTTACAGCTGATGGGAGGGAAATTGGTAAGGCACTGTAATTTGATTTGATAATTTGCCTGGCTGAGTGCTGTGCAGTATGAAAATCTGAATCTGGGGCTCAGAATATTAGTATCAAGGAGAAGAAGCAGCATATTCAGTGTTACCAAGGCCTTTGTAGAGGACTTGTTGGTGACAGATTTCCAGCCTAGAGGAATGGTGCTGCAAAGAATTCATAAAAGGTTTTTTTCTGTTATAGTTTGGTTTGGTTTTATTTGTAGAAACCAGTGGCAGCAGACAAAGTAAGGAAGTAAGAGATTTGGAAGAGTGTGAGCAGTCCCTGAGGACAGTGATGAGGGCTCTATAGTTTTTGAGGCTGTTGTGCTTCCATGTAAAACTTTTTAATTTGGGGGCTGAATTCAACCAAATTTCTTAGAGAGACAGAAGTATCAAGTAGAAGTTTGAAAATGTTTATGAAAACAGGTGATCAATAGAAGAGAGACCCTAAAAATGTCCCAATGGTGGGAACAAATAGTATGTGCTCTCCTACCCTATTAAATGCAGAGAATTGTCAAGGTCTTAAAAAATATCTAGTGTAGGAAATCAGAGCTTACAGTCACTTAAAAGATGGAAACATAGGGGAGAACATGCCTCATTTGTGCTGGGATTCATGTTATTGCTTGTTCACTGTGAAGTCCATCCCTCCACTATTGTTGTTTGAATAGGTACTGAATGGGATTGCTAATAAAGTTCCCATGTGAGTGCTAGTGGAAATGCTTCTCAAAATGATGGCTTCTCGAGATTAATACTATTTTAAGCTATGGTTAGACTTCCCTCACAAGGCAGGATATGAGAGCTTTGTATTTTTTTTTTCCCCCCTCTCTATGTGTATTGGGAATGGAATGGGGTTGATATTATCCTCTATTGTACACATACATAACATGTACTAATCTGGACAGAAGAACTAAAAATGAAAGAAGGAAGTACACTATTGCAGTGTTGTGCAAACTTACTACAAAAGGAGCCACAAACATCAATTCCTAATCTAAGTTAAGATTCACAACCATTAGGCTGCTCCTAACCTCATATATTGTATCCTTTTTTTTCTGGCTTTAGCTAAAACCTCAGTACAGCTATCTTTTCCTTCAGTGTGACAGTAAATAAAAGACATGTATTACGGGATTTTTAATCAGAATTCCCGATTTCATAATAAAACTTGATGCAGGATTAGACAAAAAAGCATCAATAAAGTCAAGGAGAGGAAGTGTCATTAATAATTGTTAATGAAACACTATTTTCTCAGAGTTGCTTTATACCGTAATATGTCTTACCAACTTTCAGTTTATTAATTTTTCTGTTTATTTGGCATTATTTAAGTAAAATCCTTCGTTACTAAAAATTTCCTGTACAAATGTATTTTCATAGTAGGCTACTGCAGTGACAATAAAATCTCTACCAAAGTACTCAGGAAAAAATGGAACTCCAAGGATTACTTTTATCCTCTTAAAAAGTAGGAAATATTTTACGTTTTGTGTCAAAATAATCTTCTTTGATATACTTTATGCACCACACAAAAAATAATTTGGCTGAAAAAGATTAATATAGTTTGAAAAAAACAGTTTAAAAAAACCCCAGAGATGCCTGTTTACAAAACTCAGTTCCGATAGTCAGCCAATTAAAAAAGATGAGTGCCACGAGCAGTGGAAAATTCAAATTTCTGTTAAAAAAAATTTTGTCCTGTGTTGTGTCTGTCTAAAAAAGATACACATCTTTGGCAGTATATCTGGAAAAAGAAAATAAACCAGTTAAACCTACTCAAGCTATTACAGATGAATTGCTATGTTTTAATGACTGCCTTCTTGAGGATGCTTTTCTGTATGGGAAGCAGCAGGGCACATAATCTGGAAAGGGTAAGGCCTTTTCCTTGTGGCAAAGTAAATTGCAGCTATTCCTCACAGTAGGAGGTCATTGGTCATATACTGATTCTTTCCACTTTGATAGGTCAGCATTATTGATAAACACCTTCCTACCTATGGCATGTCCTTAGGATCCATGGCCGTTGCACAGGTTTATATCAGCAAAATAACTTCTCCCTCGCCGATCCCTCAGGCAATACTTAATATACAGTTAGATGTTATCTTGCTCATACTGTTTGATATTTCAGTTTACTACATAAAGTACACACCTGCTTCTCGTATCTCCTCTATATTGTTCTGAAGTGATTATGAAAAAAAAAATATTTTAAAACCTAATGGTTCCTAATGGAAGAAAAAAAATCTGTTATGTGTAGGCAAAGAGAAGAAAACAATACAAAATGTGTTTGGCTTTCAAAATAAATCTAAAATATCTTTTTTAACCATAACAATTATTCTAGTTAGTACACAGTCTTTTGCTAGTCCCTCATTTCTAGAAGTAATTGTCATGTGTTTTGGGAGTTTGATTTGTTCTGATTTTATAGAGTTCCATTAGTTTTCTGTGAAAAAAAAAAAAAGATTTTTTTTTTTTCTGTCATTGTTTCTTCTTAAAGGAAAAAAACCCCACAAAGCAAACTCTTTGTGGATCCAACATTTGGTGACATTAGATTTTAGGTTTTTATTTAACACAATTTTACTACGAGGGCTATAACTAAATAAGTGCTATGTCCTATACTCTATCTCCTTTATAGGAAAGATATGAATACTTAATCTTTTTCAAAGAGAGGAGGAGAGAGGGGGGTAGAGGGAATTACCAAGTTTCAGTTATACCAGGTGCAGTTGGATGTGTTTGGTTAACTTATATCTGAAATGATGCAAAAAACTCTTGTAAAATCAGGGAAGGTCAATTTTATGAATACTGTTCTCAGCATCTTCAAGTAGCTGTTATATACTGTAGGATGATTGTAAGGGGAAACGCCAGTGTCTTCAATTCTAAATCTTCAGGTGTGCAGGCTGTTAGACCCTCTAATGTTGTAGTTTATTCTGTGTTCGTTTCCTGTTGCATTTTCAGAAGTGATTTCAATTGAATCATTTATGGTTCTTCCATTCAGATTATAACAGCTATTTTGGAGCGGATAACCCTCAATGGCTGTATATGAGACATTGCCCGGGGTGCTTCCAAGATGCTTTTGAGCTGGGTAAGGAAATCACTGAGTGTTGACACATTCTCAAAGCACTATGGCATGGATTGAGAGCATATAGTTTAAAAATTGTGTTACTGACCTATTATTGTGTGTATTACTGACAGAGTAGACTATGCCAGTTTTCTCTGAAATGTTAAGCAAAACCAAATAAACATTTTCTTGTTAAAAAAGGTAACAAGTAAAATTAAATACAATATCTAATCTATATGCAGTAATTCATACAAAAAAACCTAATTCATCATTATCCACTTCTGATATGTCTGCTTTTACTATAGTAGCCATTCAATGTATAATATTATACTAAAGGAATGTCATAATATTACCATTAGATTAGTATGCTGATGAGGTAAACCATACTCAGATTTTTACTGTGACTTTAAGGTCAAAGCCGTTTCTGCAAGCATGGCTTAACCAGTATGCTACTTTAGGACTTAAACTCTCATTCAAGCCTTAATTCCTGGATCATCGCTACATATAACCTTTATACACTCTTGGTCAGTCATGAGCAATTAGTTATCATAATGCACCTCTCCTTGCATATACAGACACAGGCAGCTGAAAACATATGGGCCGGTGAACATGAACTTGTGCAGGAAGGACAGTATAGACACAGGGTGTTGGCGTGGGGCTTTCACTGAGTGTGCATTAAGTGAAGAAATCAGAGAAAGCTTTCTGTCCAAAAGCCTGCTAATGAGCATGATGGTCAGGCCAGTCTAGCACAGGTGTGATGCTAAAACCTCCCAGGAGCTGGCACAAAGAGGGGTGCATGATCTGCTTCACTCCTTCTCTGTTTAAGGTTAAGCAGTGTCCTGGGAGAGCATATATTCTGTTGTAGAGAAGGATGATCTCTCTCTTAGAATGTTTGTGTAATGCTCTTTGTGATGTTTTATCCACCCAAAATCCATCTGAATCATCTACACCATCTCCAGGATTTTTCCAGAAGTTAGTTCAGGCTGTGCTCTGTCACTGCCTCATGAGCCAAGGGTACTGTTTCAGTATCTGGCTTTTTTGTTAAATGCCAAAATCTTAGGTGCTCCATTTCATGTTGTAACTAGAACTTTGTATTTTAAACCAATGTAAGCATGCAGAAAAATCGTTTCTATTAGAACAACATAATTGAAAACAAAACCAAAGACGCCGTTTCCCTTTTAAAATAAGCCTTTCACAAAAAGTTTTGTGAAAAGCTGCTATACAGTGGCTGTTTAATTAACTGTAGTAAGCTATAGGCTGCCTGATATGTCTGGTAAATAGAAGAAATAAACTTCCCACAAAAACAAACAGACAAGCAAATAATGAATAGGAGGTGCATGCAAGGGAAGGTCATATTAATCTGCAGTTCCTGACATTATTCCACCCCAGGTGTACATAGATGGGCCTCGTGTGTGTTAATTCCACAGAGTCCAGTAATAAAACTCGGATTAGCTTGCAGTAATTCGTTTTCTTCCTACTGAACAAACTATGTCTTTTACCATTTAGTATTAACTGGACATATCTAATAATAGCTAGAGACTGGCTAATACTTTTTTTTTTGTCTTTAATATCAAGAACTGGTGGACTATATTATACATGAATGGCTTGTAAAATTATTGGTGTAAATTCCAGAATGACAAACAAGTTTGTGTTCTAAGATTTAAAATTTTAAAACCACTTTCTCCCTTAATTAAGAGTTTGGAATGAAGTCCTGAACACACACCCAGAAGAAACAATGTGTAAATTTCTGGGCCTCCTTTAATGTCACAGCCTGATGCAGGTGTAGAGATGAGGCTGTTCAGGTTTAAAAAAAAAAAAAGAGTGCCATAGTGGTAAACCCATTTTAATTTATACTTAGAATGTAGTATTTGTTCATTTTGTGCATGTAACGTTTTTCAACTGTTTATTTGAGGTTTTGAATAATTTTTAAAGCATCTGCAGTTAACATTTGTCTGAGAAATATTTGTTTCCCCTCTACTAGCTTATTAGCAACCAAAGATTAACTCTTCCCTGAGTAATATCACCCAATGTGCTCAGATATTACAGAGGCAGTTGTCTCTCCCTCATATGTTCTAACTGCCTGTTAGAACCTGTTCTAACTGCCTGTGGAGGGGTCTGGTTTGTTCTGGATATGCTCCATTTTTGCTGCAACTCTCTTTTCTACGTTAAGAACTGCTAATGAAAAGAATCAAAAGTGTCCTTTGTGGCCTGATTTCAGCTTCTGATCAATCTTTGTGACATCCAGGTTTGGAGGTGGAAAGTCAACAGCTAAATAAACGTAAAGAAAGTTCTCTGGTTAAAGTTCAAGATAGAGGGGAAAGTGCTTATTGGTTAAGTTGCCAGTAAGTATAAGTTTGTACAGTAGAATTAACTCTTGTAGAATTTGGATTTTCTTTATTTTTCCTTTCTACTAAGGTGGGAGGAACCAACAACCCCCAAATATATAGCTTACTAACTTTTCCATACAGCACTGCCATTAGCCATTCTATAAAGGTTTGCTGTGACTTCACTCATAGAGGCACTGCTTATTCAACATGGCTTTCTCCATAGGTCTCATTTTCAATTAAGAACTTACTAAATGTTACAGCATGTTAGTTGTGTGCATTTAGACTAGACCCTCAGGAATTGATGCTGGAAACTGTGGATCATAATTAAATTCTGTTAATTTCATGTATTTAATCATCCTGATTATAATACAAATCCTTTTTCTAAAAAAGGAGCAAATAGTTGTATTTGAGAACTGTTAAAAAATCCAGATGATTTTAAAATATTTAAAAAGTAAAAATATGAGGATAAGCCCTCTCAATTTTATTGTGATTTTTATGAATAGCCTTATAATCATTGGAATATTCAAGCCTGTGCCTTGTTCACCTGTCTTAACTGTGAGTTGCAGTAGTTGTATGCTTTCTCTGAATTACTACTGAATCAGACTCTCAGAATGCTTTGGGTTGTAAGGAACCTTCAAAGATCATGTACTCCAAGCTCTCTGCCACCGGCAGGCTCATCTTTCACTAGATCAGGTTGCTCAAAGCCCTGTCCAACCTGACTTTGAAACTTCATTATCATTTCAAGGCAATAAACTTACAACTGGAGGCAGGTAGAAAGGCCCCTGAGACTTTGTAGACTCTCTCTTTGCGATTAGTAGTTCTTTTCCTCGATATAAATGGCTACCTATTCAGGTCTTTTTAGCTGAATGAAGGCATATTTTGAAAACAAGAATAGATGAAGGCCATAAACAAACCAGAAAAAATTAGGAAGAGGCGAGGATGGGCAGACAGAGTCTGTAGTATTCGAAGTTCTCTAAGATGTGTACTTCTGTCAACTTAATACTGTGTTTCTTTTTCCCCTCAGATAGGGGCAGCCATAGCATATGTAATCATCTATCATAGAAATTACTCACATCATTTAGATGTCTTTCTTCAGACATTAGAATATTTCTTCCTGAACAGGTTGTGTGAAAACTTGGTACATCTCATATTAAAAAAAAAAAAAAAATCCATATTCCGGAAAGGCAAGAATGAGTTTCAGCACTGCAGGTTCTTCACACAGGATATGCTGCCCTGGCTCCCTCCTCACTGGCAGCTCATTCATTACAGCTCATGTATTTTCTCATATGCATACTGGCACTAGTTCCTTTGGATCTGCACTGGTTGCAAGTGCCATCAGTGTAGGCGCTGGATTTTTTTAAGGCTTTTAAATTTTTTAATCCCAGATGCGTTGGAGTTTTTCTATGTAGAAAATTCCCCAGGTCATAATGCTGTCATTGTTCTCTGTAGGAAACCATAATTGCAGAGCTAGTTGGATGAGAGTTGGATTAGCTGGCAGAGTGTTGTCTGGAAAATCTTTCAGCTGTGCAATGTTATCGCTCCCCCTACATCCCACCGCCCCCACCCCTGAGGATTCCTAGCTTACTGCATTTGGTGAGATACATATGTTTTCCCCAGATACGGGAGCTGTGAAGGGTTCCTCTGGGATGTCTAAGTATAAATACTAAGTGTCTTCAGTTGCTAGGTTATTTTTAGTCAATGGGTGCTTACCAAGTCATCTATAATTGTGCTGTTAAATGTGTCAGAGCAGCTACTGCAAAGCGAGGTACTCCCTGTAACAAGTTGAGTGTGCCAGGTAAAATGAAAGAG
Source organism: Eurypyga helias (assembly GCF_000690775.1). NCBI lineage: Eukaryota > Metazoa > Chordata > Aves > Eurypygiformes > Eurypygidae > Eurypyga > Eurypyga helias. The sequence continues at coordinate 11,249 of NW_010249588.1, forward strand.
GATAAAAGCAACATCTCATAATTGAGCTGTTTAAGGATTTGAATTATATAAGGGGAGATTTCTTGAAGAGCGGCTATGAGGAAGATGATCTATGAGTACAACATGGAAGGAGGAGCATGGAAACATACCTTTGACTGTACTATCCACTCCATCTGTGATTGCCTTACTGTGTCGTTTCAGGTTAAGTGTTTTGGGGGAATTTACCTCTGGTTCAAGGGATCAGAGTGGTCTCTCAGAACCTTTCACTTCTTCTTAGGCAGCTCCTATACAGTCTTTGTCAGTTCTGGCCAAAATCTATTACCAACTGGTGACTGCTCTGTGGGAGAAACTGCAATGAGTTCCCAGTGGGCAACTGTCCACATGACATGAACTGCTGGCACAGTTCTTTATAAATAGAAAAGAGGAAGAAAATCATACCTGAATAGAAAGTCAGTAAGACAGTAGGAAGACAAGAACAGCAAAATAATACAATTGAAAAGCCAAAAGAAACAAAGTGACTTAAAAAGGCAGCAGAAGTTCTAAGCAGGTATGATGCACTGTAGCAAGAACATTGCACACTGGTTATTCTAAAATATCTAACCTGTGCTCTGCCTCTTACGAATCTGCCACTAGGGGGAAGAACTGATTGGGTCTATCAAAATTATTAAAGGCATTTTAACATATCACCTATGGAGGAAAAACAAAGGGATACTTTTAGATAGTTAAATGGATGTGTATTTGAGGTTCTTATGGTAGCTGCATGTGGTAGTTAAATCCCAGCCAGCAACCAAGTACCACACAGCCACTTGCTCACCTTCCCCTGCTCCTCCACTGGAGGAAGAGAATCATAGGAAAAGACAAGAAAGCAAGCTCATCGATTGAAATTATAACTATTTAGTAATTGAATATAAATGAATACTATAGTGATAATAATACTAACAATACCAACAATACTAACATTACTAATAATACTAATATTACTACTGATAATATGCAATGAAAATAATACTACCACTACTACTAATAATATGTAATGAAAATAATGGAAAATCAAGCAAATGATGCAACTGTTCACCACCTGCCAACTGATACCCAGCCAGGTCCCAAGTAGTGAGAGCCAGAGCCTGAAAGCCAGGGCCCAAAGAAGTGCACCAGAGCCAGAGTGAGCCCCAGCAAGCAAGAGAGAAACTGAGCAAGAGCTAGAGCAAATGAGAAAACCCACCAACGTGGCCCCTGGCTCACCCCCAGCTTATTTATGAGCATGATGTTTGATGGCATGAAATGTCCCTTTGGTTGGTTTGGGTCAGCTGTCCAGGCTGTGTCCCCTCCCAGCTTCTTGTAGAGAAGAAGTTGGGAACACAGGGGCAGTATCAGGAGCTGAAAAAGTCCTTGTTTTCGTATAAACACTCCTTAGCAACAACGAATAGCCTTGCACAAATCCAAAACATTGCCTCATACTAGCTACTATGAAGAAAATTTACTTTATCCCAACTAAAACCAGCACACTGCATCATGTCACCAACCAGAGATTAACAGAATCTCTTTAGTCATTAACTTCTACTCCAGTGGCTCTTGCCCAGCATTAGCTGCAGATCAGTGATAAAATTTTGAGAACTCCTGTACTTGTGACTAGCCCAGTCAGAAATGTGAACCTGCCATTGGCTGCAGAGAACAGAGGGGGGAAAAAAAAAAAAGGTCCTTAAAGGCTGCAAAAACTAACTCGTGAAAATAGATCCATCTATATTCATTATTATATATTCAATATATCATCTCTTTTGGTTATATTCAAAGTGGAAAAAGATTTATAATGCCACTTCAGGCATATGTGAAGGATGAACTGGATGAATTTCAACAAAATATAATGTTAAACTTAGTATCAGGAGAAACATTCCAGCTGAGAGAACCATTGGGCTGGAATAACCGCCTCAAGTGACTGGTGACAGACTATTGCCTGACTAACTCAAAAGTAACAAAAATGAAATCCAGTGGGCACTGAGAAAGGCTTGGTCTAGATAACCTAATAATAGATATTGTCTGTTCTATTTTTTGTGATTCAAAGCCAGTAGTAGTTTCCAAATTCATTAGTGAAAATGGGCTAACGTCATCTCTTGTGCTACTGCATTTAGATCTGCATTGGCCATGCATAATTTCAGGTTTTATTGCATGAACAGGAATAAAATAATTATGCAAAAGCTGTTCAATGCAACTGAGAATACTAGGGCCTTACGTATAGGTATATGGAGTACAGTCTGAACCTAACTGTGTTCCAGGAACTTTAGCATGGTTTTATTTGTAAAGTATCTCAGTAGTGAAGAATAAACCTTCCAAAGTCTGGTAGAATCTTTTCACAGAATTAAATGCAGAGTATAGATAATATTTTTAAACCACTAGAATTGAGGAAAGTGCTGTCTTTGCTGCAGAGCTCCAGTTTTAGTAATTCTGTAGAACTAGATTGAAGTTCTGGTAAAAAAGAAGAAATGAGCTGTATTTCCAAAAGAGAACACACATTGGAAATTACGTGCTTCGTTTTTGTGCTGCTTTTCCCCAAAAACTCAGAAAAACTTCTATCTTATACACATTCTCTCTTGCTCCTTGATCATCAGGAAAATGCATTCCTCACTTCTTCACTAATTTTCCCAGCTGCAACTGTCTTCTGTATTGTAAATATCTCCCAATGCCATCACCATTCTTTACCAGCTTTTGGGTGCTGGGCATCCCTTCACTAACATTAAAACACAACTGTGAGAGCTCCTGCGGAGTGGTTACCTGGCAGGAGCTACTGCTGGGGCCACAGCCTTTTGCCTCTGTGTTGCTGGAGATGTATGGGGTCAGAAATATGGCAAAAAAACTGAAAATTCACAGTGAGATAGTACTGTAAATCTCTCTTGGCCTAAGCAGCTTAGAAGTTGTTTGATGGGGGTTATTCCATTAATGTGGGATGCAAATCTTAATAGGCCGAAAGATAAGGGGGAATTTTTGTCAGTGGGATTTATTCAGAAAAGTCTTCCAGAGAAGTCTACACTAGTAACTTGAGATATCTTTAATATTTTAGAAATCTTACGCAGGTGACAAGTAAAGAAATTGAAGATGGATATTTCTGAGTAGGACTCACCCTACGTGAGAAGTCCAAAGCTATTTAGAAAACACAAAACCCACAGCGAACCATGTTTAGTACAGCAAACAACGTTGCCAGGTACCACTGTCCTCTCAAATGGGAAGTCTTCTGGAATCCCTTGTTGCTATGAGACTAAATATCTCTGCACGGTGTGAGCGCTGAACCAGATTTTGCTCCCACTTACACTAGTGTGCACCCAGAGTGACTCCCCGGTGGCCGGGAATGACACTGCCACGTTTTCATGTCTAGCTGGGGAAAGGGTCTGATCCAGATCCCACAGGAGCCCAGGAGTATTTGTCTAATTCAGAAGCTCAAAGACGTAAGATGAGTTTAAAAGGGGAGGAGGCTGTCATCGTGCACCTCGAAAGGAACAAGCCGTTTGGGGATTTTGACCCATTGCAGGGGGGCTTCACATGCTTTTAGTCAAAAAGGAAAGTAACATGTAAAATTTTTCATAGGATTTCTCTCCAAACTTAGCATGTTCAAACTGAAAGACACATATTGCTTACCCTGGACTGTGTAAACTCTGAAGTTTGGCACTTTTAAAATCTACTTATCTGTGGACTTAAAAGTTGCTATGTCAGGGTTTGGGTTTTTGTGTGTGTTTGCTTAAGTATAAAATGTATGCATTTTCTTTAGCTACTTGACAGTTTTTTCTTTCACCCGGAAGACAAATAAACAAACAAAACCCAACTTAAACTGCACCCAAGCATGGCCAATTTCTCACCAAAGTGTACATTTCAGAATGAAGGATTTACAGTGCAATATCTCTAGTGTAGCTATGACATTGCTTTATCACTGTATTGCTGTAATAGCATAAATTATATAGACTATGATACAGTAGATGCAAGAAATGGGTTTATAGGGATTTGTGTGAAGTTTAAAATTCCAAAGATAGTTGTTTTACACGTTTCTCTGTGCTATTGGTGTAAAAAAAAAAACCCGAAAAGCATAGATCAACAACCAGGGAGATGTTTGTCCAGCGAAACTATCGGTCTGCTATTAATCTGTCTTTCCAGGCATCTGGAAACCCTCCTGCTTTTTAAATTAAGAGAAGATTTAAATATTATGCATTACAAAAAAATAACATAAATGCGAACATGTAACCCAAGAGCTATGAAAACAAAGCTCTTAGCGTGCAAGTACTCCCCTCACTTGGGTTGTATGCTCAGAACTACGGGTGCGCGTTCATGTCCATCCCGGCGGAACGGGGGGAACCGGTCGGCCCTCGGTGCACTCTCATCCGCGCTGGTGCAGCGCAGTGCCCTGCAGCCAGCCTGCGGAGCGCAGCAACTTGCAGCCCG
>NW_010249589.1:0-2317 GCF_000690775.1 Eurypyga helias
GTTAAACAGTACAGGTCCCCACACCAGCCCCTGCAGAATGCTGCTTGTCACAGATCTCCACTCGGACATCGAGCCGTTGACCACCACTCTCTGAGTGCGGCCATCCAGCCAGTTCTTTATCCACCGAGTGGTCCATCCGTCAAATCCATGTTTCTCCAGTTTCGAGACAAGGATGTCATGTGGGACAGTGTCAAAGGCTTTGCACAAGTCCAAGTAGATGACATCAGTTGCCCGTCCTCTATCCACCAGGGTCGTGACCCCATCGTAGAAGGCCACCATGTTCATCAGGCACAATCTGCCCTTGGTGAAGCCATGCTGGCTGTCACCAATCACCTCCTCATTCTCCATGTGCCTCAGCATGGTTTCCAGGAGCATCTGCTCCATCATCTTGCCAGGCACAGAGGTGAGCCTCACTGGCCTGTAGTTTCCCCAGTCCTCTTTTTTCCCCTTTTTAAAGATGGGGGTTATGTTTCTCCTTTTCCTGTCAGTGGGACCGTCACTAGACTGCCATGACTTTTTAAATAGGATGGTAGAGGTTTTACAACCCCATCTGCCAGTTCTTTCAGGACCCGCGGATGCATTCCATCAGGTCCCATGGAGTTGTGCACCTTCAGGTTCCTCAGGTGTTCCTGAGCCTGGTTCTCGCTGAGCATGGGTGGCATGGTCATATACACACTAACATAACTAGTGTTATGAGAGTCTTGATAACTGTTAATAACATCACATAACATGCTTCCTTATACAGAGGGGAAGTTTCTTTCCATATATATGTTTTATAAGCCATGACTGATTTCCCTTTTCTATGATATACCTTGTTTTCACATCCTTCTCATACATTTTTGTATGTGGAAGTTAAGTATGGAAGAGATTTGGGCTGTAATTTGAAATGGAACTTCAATAGTACAGAACTTAACTATCATTCATATGAAGTTTTGGTTTTGTAAATTTCTAGGGTGAAGGTATTGATGCCCTTTCATTTTTATAAGGGTTTCTTGCATTTTTAATGGCAAGAAGGAAGCTGTAATTTAATAGTTTTTCTAATAAAAAGCTGACAATTTTTCATCCTTCACCCCTTTAACAAGCAGGTCTGACCAGCACACAAACCATCTCAGCACCACAGTTTGAGGACAAGTTTTAAAAGAAAATAAACATAAATTTGTCCAGTATCATGAAGAAGGTTTGCATAAGAATTAGTTTATAACTGTAGTTCTCCCAACTAGTATTTTGTTGATTTAAATATATGTTTATAAAACAACCCCTCACGCAAACATTTTTTCAATAATTACATAATATTCAAAGACCATGGTTTCTAAGTCTTTGTTCACAACTGTTATTCTTTGTAAAGTGAAACTACCCATGCTTAGCACAAAATTTAACATCAAAATCATGCCAACTTTGTTGTTTAAAAAAGAAAGGGAAATGTAAAATTATTGAACTAAGAAAGACCTAAAATTGAGCAAATGAACAAAACTTTTGGGAATTACAATGTGTGTCTGATGACAAGGAAATCACCAAATTATAAAAATAATACCGATGAAATCTAAAATTTTGTATTTCTTTGGAAAGCATAAATTACAGGTGGGTTCAGGAACCTTGAAATAACAGCTACAAGTCCAGGAGAACTTCCCGGTCCAAGGGATGCTCTGTGTCTTGTACTAATATCTGCTTTTAAGTGATTTTTGTCCCTTTGGGAAGTGCTGGATTATGAGTTCTGTGTCCTAAACAGAATGCAAGATTGATAAATTAATACATGGTTTCTTTTGGTTTATAACTGCATATTTAGCTTTCTTGATAACACTAAAACCTTGTAGTGAAATAATAACAACTTGACTTCCTGAAATAGTAGAAGGAAAGTGCTAGAAACATGCAAAATATATGGCTAAGAGAAGCAAACAAAAGGGAAAATAGTCTTAGAGCTGTGGACCACTGATTGATGGAAGCAATACCCTGGAGACAAATACAAAAATGTCTGCCCATAAGGCTGAATGAAAAGTCATTTGTGGAATTGATATATGAGAAAAAAATCTACTTCAGATTACTTGTATCTTAAATTCAGGAGTCTAATTATGTAGTTCCCTGAGGAAAATAAGACTTAGGTGGCATGAGTCTGGATGTGCTGGTTCCTCAAACTTCAACTTATTTGTGAAGCTGCCTAATTCCATAGTTGATCCTTTTCTTTAAAGCTCCCCAGACACCTGAGCTGCAGCATTAACCATTAAATTATAGTGTGTTGTATGTACAAGTCAATTACTTTTGCCCATACTAGTCTTAGGTGCTAAATGGTCTAAGTCTATGCTATTAAAGTCCCTCAGCCTTT
>NW_010249589.1:2347-20655 GCF_000690775.1 Eurypyga helias
AACAGGAATTGGCCCAAACCACAGCTGTATTAGGGGCACTTCTAACAACTGCACACTTCAGGTGATTAAATCACAGTGCTGGGAACGGTCCCTGCCACTCTGTAATTTACTGGTATGGATGTAGCCTAAATTTATTCCTCTAGGTAGAACCCTAAGGGCACCTACGTGCTCAGTGTCAGAAAGTTGATACTACCTGCACAGCAGCAGTTCTCAGAGCACAGATATCATTTAAACTTCATCAGAATACAGAAATAGCTCATTGGTGAGAGATTTACCCTAGGTTTGGGGAAATATAGCTGCCAACACCTATTTTAATGCATTTGGGCTGAGATTAGAGCTAGTATTTCCTACTAGTGGCTCTTGATCTGCAGATTACCTCAAATCTGGGAGCTAACACTACCTCTTTTTGGAGTATGCAAACATATGTAATAATAAAAAAAGTTTATTAATTTTTTTTTTCAGTATTAGTAAGTTTTCAATCTCGGTCTTCCAAATACATTCTGTATTTATTAGGATTCTTGTTCAGTCCTGTGTCTAACAGGCATTTTTTTTGACTTTGTTAGAGACTTTATACTAGATACTACTCATGAAGGTGGAAGATTACTTACCTCCCACCCTGTTTTTGACTAATCTGATTGAATAATTTTAAAATCAAAAGCAGTTTTAAAATTAGAATTCTCAAGTGAGAGAAAACTTCTAATTCACTCCCAGAAAGTGTGATTTCAATTTGTTCTTTCAAATTGAACTAGACAGTCTCTTTTTAATCCTGATGACCTAGAAAAGACTATACCTTTTATTAATGTGGTTATAAAACTAAAAGTAAATGAATTATCCATCAGGATATTTATTTCTCTGCAAGAAAGAAAAAAAAAATTAAAGTTATGGTGCCAATAATGGCAAAAATTAAAAAATGTCAGTATGAAAAACATTGTTCAAATACTCTATAAATTCCAGAAGCAAACTCATTTTATGAACTTATTAAAGAGAATATTTAATTTATATATATACACTTTCTTTTTGCAAAAGCTAATAAAAATGGGTTGTGCTCCATGACTCTGACTCCACAGTGACATAATGAGAAAAAAAAAAAGAATAAAGGACTTTCCATTCTTTGGTTTCCTACTGGTGCTTTAATAAATACACAAAAATATTACAATCCCCCAGTGTTATTAATCATATTAAGATTTCTAATTTTGATGTTTTTTTCCTGACAAATTAATCTCAAAGGCAGAATTGTAATTATTTACCTAATGAGATAACTTTCATCAATAAAGCAGGTCATGCACAAGTCTGGGATATCTGGGCTATAAAGATCCTAATTTTTCTCTGATTTTAGTCTAGGGTGGTCCAATTTATATCTGGTGGAGCCCTATGAAAAGGGGCTATGGAATAGCAAAATGGGATTATACTGCATGCAGTAAAGCGAGGCAGTTTAAATACTCTTATTAATGCATCTTTTTGAGTAAGTTTGGGGCAGGGAAGAATATCTGGGTTTTTTTTTCAGATGACAGAAGATTCAGATCTGTGTATGCTCCAAAACAGATCTGAAATTACTTGCTGTAGCTGTGATGGTCTATGTGAAACAATCATATAACTGACTTTGGAAAGACTTACAAGGACCGTGGAGAGAGCTTACAACTTTTAACAGACTAGCTCATACAGTTAGAAAAAGCAGACAATTTATGTGGTATACAGATGTCCCTCTTGAAAGAAATAAGTATTAAAATGCAAATAATTCACTCTTAAACCCACGAGTGTGCAAATGCCATTTGCAGATGAATATTCAATATCACTTTAAATCCCCTTTATTTATTTTTCATTCAAATTGTCCATTGTACTAAAAATGTTTGAGGTGTCCAGCTGTACAGATAGCTGTGCTTTTGTTGGTTCCATACACCTGTGGTCTGAACAAATAAAACATCAGTCAGTCTGATTGATGGACCAACTAAATTCAAAACTGTTTATAGATTCTAAGAACAGTGAAATTGTGGATGTTATGATGTACAATTAAAGACAAGGGGGATATCAACTACATTATATGCAACTGAGTATAGTAGTCGGTTTGAGGGTTTTTTTAAATTTTATGTCAGGGAAGATGTTCTAAATGTTAATGACCTTAATTTTCTGCAGATTAATGTTGGACATAAATATATTAAATCATTCTCTGGGTCACTGTTAAGTTTTTGTGTATTTAGAATTTGCTGATAAAATTAAAAATTTTAATGATTTTGGAGGGAGTTTACTTATCATGTTTCATAGTATGCTGATTCTTTATTGACATGCTTTACTAAATGAGTGTTAAACTTAGTTTTACAACCTGGATATTTAATTATTTTTGTCTTTGTATAGGCACCAATCAGTGACTGAACACCACACTTTTATGGGTTTGCTATAAACTAATGTCCCTGTAGGTAGATTTCTGTAGTCAAGACCATTGCAGTATTTTTCAAGTTATTCATGTTTTCTAAGAGTTCCTAAAATTCCATCCAAAACCTTATGAAGTACAGACATGAATTGGAAATAGAATTATTTTATGCAATTATGTAACTAATTAAAAGCAAATTATAATATGTGTTTAGTCTGGGGTGAAGATAAAGGCTATACCAACGCAGTCCATGAATTAGTGCAGAATCCCTACAACACAAATTACTAAAAGTCTGGCTGATGTAAGTTTTTATTAGGCCAGCTCTTAAGTACAAAATTAATTTGTTCTTCATAACTATTATTTAATTGGTATTAGGAGAAATATCCAGCTGAAAACATTGTCAACAGTCATATTGTTCTGTGAATATATAAGGATGTAAAATTTCTATACTCTGCTGCAAGTACTTGAGGCATAAAATCTGCTATTCTGAACCACCTGTGAATTAGGAACCTAAAGCTGCCTAAAACAGATAATGTGAGTATCCCTTTCAGTGGACTGCAAGGCTTTTAGTTTTGCAGTCAAATATCAACTATGGGTACTAATACTAAATAAGCTTGTTAAATAACACACTAAATTTTTAAAGACTTTATAAGAACAAAATGCGTTTGCAGATATATCTCCGTATAAGAAAAAGACTGATCTTAGAATAGGCCTGATTTTCAGAAAGTGCAACATATCCAGCCTTTGAAAATAAAGTTCCTCTAAAGAATTAGCAGGATAAGCACCATGAAAATGAAACTTCTAAAATAATGAATCATTCTAAAAAAAGAAGAAGGGAAGAATGTTTAATTCCTTGAAAATGACATCAAATAAGTAAGAAGAAAACATACTATCAAGAATGAAGTAAATGGAAAATAGCATTGATTAGAATAGTGCTAGTTTCTAGTTCTCCTAAATATTGTTGAGTATTAAAGACTATGGTATTGTATTTTAAGATTATTTGTATTTAAATCATAAACTATTGGGAGAGTAGTTTTATTCAGAATTTCTATTTGGAAAAATCTCCAAATGTATTATAGGACATCATAATGGCAAACTGATATGGACTCAACAGCTAAGAAAAAAAAGAAACCATGAACAAAATGTTGGAAATACAAATACACCAGTTAAGTACATATAAAAATACCATTGATTAACTATTATATATTTTCTTGCTGTGTGTAAAAGTACATAAACTTATAACCATATTTATATATAAGTATACATACACACACACAAATCCATTATATGCATAAGTTGTTATATAAAGTGTTTGCCCATAAGAAGTGTGTTTTCAGGAGATAAAAATTAGCTAGATTCCTAGTGCATTATCTCAGTGTTCGCAGGTATTCCCGGTGGAAAGAACAGAGAGGCTTAGATAACACAGGAAAAACTGATAAACTTATCTAATAGAAGTCTATTTTGAGGCATTGCTTAATGTGTCTAAGATCCTTACCAAAGCTATTTTTTTCTATCATATTTATTGTATTTGCAATGTTTAAGATTGCAATATTACTCTTAAAATCTGTTGTGTTTGTCATAGTCAATAGAAAAGCTTGCTCTGCTTTTTCGTTAGTTTTTTATATTTAGCATCAAATTGTGGATCAATGAGATGAAATTTATTTCCTCTCACATTGCAGCACAGGACATCTAGAAGTGTACCTACCTTCAGACTAAGCCATTAGGATCTTTTCAGTGATTCACTGCTCTGACCCTCCCCAGACACCTGAGCAGAGAAAAATGATGATTTATTCTCAGCTTGGAGAAGAGAAGGCTCCGGGGAGACCTTATTGCAGCCTTCCAGTACCTGAAGGGGCTACAAGGAAGCTGGGGGGGACTTTTTACAAGGGCCTGTAGTGACAGGACAAGGGGTAATGGGTTTAAATTGAAAGTGGGGAGGTTTAGATTAGATATCAGGAAGAAGTTCTTCACAGAGAGGGTGGAGAAAGACTGGAAGAGGTTGCCCAGAGAAGCTGTGGATGCCCCATCCCTGGAAGTGTTCAAGGCCAGGCTGGATGAGGCTTTGAGCAACCTGGTCTAGTGGAAGGTGTCCCTGCCCATGGCAGGGGGGTTGGAACTAGATGATCTTTAAGGTCCCTTCCAGCACAAACCATTCTGTGATTCTATGATTATTCAGTCTGGTATAAACATCACTAATGAGAGATATTTAAATAGCCAGACCGAGAGGAATCCCAGAGGAGGTGGTGAAGGGGATGGCAACACTCCCTGCAGTGCGTTCTGGTCTAATATGTACACTCCAGGCCAATGGGAATGCGAGATGTTTGTTTTTCATGTGTACTGTGGCTATCCAGAGACAGAAGTGTTCACGGAAGCTGAGGAGCTTAGTAGCACTTTATCCCTTTCAGGGAGTGTCATTATGCAGAGGTGCTGGAGGGAGCTTGCAGAGAAATTTTCCTGGTATGAACATTAACATCCGCTTCCACTTTCATGTATTTTCTCTGTCCTGTCACAGTCAGGCTTTCTGTTCTGCTGATCATCCTGATAATCCTTTTCCCTTCCTTTTCCAGTGCAGATTCATTGGTTTTGATAATACGTGATGAAAATGTACAGCATTTCAGATGAGTTCTCACCAACAACCTCTGCAGCTGCATTGCTACTCACATACTGTGCCTGGAAAGATCTTTTGTAATATGAATGCCATGTGATATATGATTAATCTTGCCTTTTTTACTTTGGTATCATTCTGGAGATGACATCATCCTATGCATGATAGTTAATTAGAGGTCTTTCTCCTGTTCAAAGAAAGATAGGGAGGCATGTACAAGAAATAATTCAACACAGTGATTCATTGTTACTATCTTATGATGATGATTCTGCTATTTCAAGTGTAAAAAGTATTTGGATCCTTTTGATAAAGCTGTGAGGATGGATTTTATTTCAGCTAAATTTAGATGCCTGCATGTAACATTTGGGGCAGTTTATCTCACCTGTTGTTGATCTTTTATTCTTTATTTCCAACGGTGTATCTCACTGTTTCCCAAGGGAACCCAAGGTGATATGTGAAGATATTAGATACAACAGATATTACGTGCACTCAGATGACTCCACAATAAACCAACTTTTTCAAATGAACCTGAAAGACTTTCGAACCTAAATCCTAGTTGTTTTCAATGACACCTGTGGCAAGTCCACCCTTCAGGTTTAAATAAATCTTTCTTTTGTGGACTATAAGATTCAGAAGCACTGGGAGGTGTGAAGCAAAGTTCCCTAACATATGGTCCAGCTGAAAATTGTTCACACCGCAGAGCAATGATGTGTTATAGAAACGTGGTATTTTACATCAACAAGTAGCATTGTTATGTTTGAACAAACAATTTGCATGGGTTGTGTATTTTGTGTCCTACAGTGTTTGGTGTCCATGGAAGAACACTGTATAATAAGGCATATGAACCTCAGACAGGCATACTGCGTTAAACCACCTTGCATTTTGTTGTATGGACACATCACTATATCAGGCACAATTTCAGTAAGAAATTTCAGAGTTAGAATTAAGAACATAAATAGAAGTGAGATCCCATGAAGAGTTAAGCACCTACAGAAGGTTTTTCATCTTGTCCAAATGTAGGTGTCTCAGATAGGTGCAATGAACTGCCATCTGTCTCTTTCTATTCAGAGCAGATTACTACTAGTTCAAAGTACGTGCCAGACTGTTACATAAACAAAGATACATTAAATTGATGTCAGAAAGAGCTTAAGCTTTTGATATCAAAATTTTCCATAGGTCTAAGCTCCAGCTTCTAGACATGTGAGAAGAGACGCAGTCTTGACTGCACCTAACTTACACATTATCAGAATCTGCAAACTAGGCAACCTTTTTCTCATTTCAACTGACAGGCTCGTGAGGGTAAAATTGGAAAGAAAGTGCTATGTGAAAGGAACTGAAAGACTCATTTGGGATGCTGTACATAACTTACTGAAATTCTGAAACACTTATTTACTTGGTATCCTCCCTAAATAGCCATCTCATTTCAATAGGCAGCTTTTTGAAAATCAGACTGAGCTTTCTTTGGTTTTCAAGAGGTTAGAAGGACTGGTAAGATAGCTGTGGAATAAAAGAATTGCACCATTTTTCTGTCCAAAACCCTACCCAGATCCAAAAAGGCCTAGGGAAATACCTACCATTTGTTAACTCTCACCATCAGCTAAAACAAGCTTCATGCATCATGGATTAGGAAACCCGGGAGCACCAGTGAGTAACAAAAATCCTCTGTGAAACATGTCTGTTACCTTTCAGGTGATAAAAGTGTGGGAAAAAATTGAAGGCTTTTTTCACTTGCTGAGTTCTTAAGAGGGCAGGAGGCGGAAGCCCATCAGAAGATTCATCTTTCTGTAGACACTGTCATAATTTCACCTATCTAGTAACACTCCAAAGACTACTACTTCATCTTACATCTATACATACAAAGATACATATAGACAAATGCATCTAAGCTACCTACATTAGAGTCCCTTTATGGGAACTGAAAAGAATGGATGCAACTCCTCTTTCTCATTTTAAACACAAATTTTATGGTGTGATAATGACACCTTCACTGTGCCTATGTCTGTCTATCTTTTATAAAGGGATAGAGAGGGATTATACACATCTACATGTTATCTGATAAATCCGATAACCAGGATAAAATATTATGTCTTTTAAAAAGTATTTTCTATTATTTTACTACCTGAAGAGTCTAAACTGGCATTTTGTCATTGCACTAAACTACCATGGACATTCCTTGCACAACCTCATTTGTCAGAAGTGCTATCACAACCATCATTTTAGTACTACAAAATCAAGTTGATGGTTTGTTACAAGCCATGGGTAATCAACTATATAAGATGCTCCCTTTGATAATAATATCCTAAGGAAAACTTGCAATAGCTGTAAATTAGTATCACACCATTTTTTTAGTGCTGTGAAAGGTGTCAACTTCAAGATGAAACAGAGAAGTGCAGCACTGATCACACGAGTACTAAAAATCTAGTCACACTAATATCAGCTACCCAGCTAAGTCATGACAGTGCGGCAGTCCTGCTAGCCAGCTGTTGGAAGGTAACCTGCCCTAAACAGAAAGCAGCTGCTGCAGAGGTCACAGAATCATAGAATTGCTTGTTGTAAGGGATTGCTGATGGTCACGCAGTTCAGCTCCCACTTGAAGAAGGACTGCTGCCAGTAATAGATCAGGTCACCTGTACCTTTATCCTACTGAGCCTTAAATACCGCTAAAGAGGGAAGTTTTTCCTTCAGTTTAGCAAGCCTGCTGAAGTGTTGCATGATGAATATTTTTCTAAATATCTAGTCTGAACAATCAAACCCACATTTTGTTCTAATTCACCTTGGTTTTACATTATTTATTTCCTGAGTAGAGATTGACCCTCATGTGTGTAACTACCATTCAGGTAACTGCAACTCACCTTTTGAGCCTCCCTCAGGCTGCAAGCTCACTGTTCAGTCTCTTTGTTGTCAGACAGAACCAGCCCAGCTCTGTCAATGGTTGTTTATATTTCCAAGAGTGTGAATAATGGTACAAGTGTTTTTTGTAGTAGCTTATCCAGTGTGTTGGTTAGGTTACTAGAGTTTCTCCACCTGTTATTGTTATTTGATCCTTCTCAGGTCTTTGTGTTCACTGTGATTAGTCTTTCCTTACATAGCCTAAGAGAATTCACAAACGATGGAGAACTGTGTAAACAACATCATGAGGCACATCACAGTAAAATGCTCTCAGTACAAAACATGATGCTGAATGATGCACTGAACAATTTTATAGACTTGTTTTAGATGACATACCTAGAAAAGATTTAATCCCAAATATTGGAATACAGAAGTGAAATAACATCATGGTAAAAAAAAGGGCGTAAGTAAATTAAACAAACCCCAGATCTAATGAACATTTCAGACACTGTATGATATCTGAAGAAACATCAAACATTTTTAGAGAAATATTTACAAAAATAGTCTAAAAATATTTCCAAAATTTGTTTCCAAAATATTATACAAAGAAAGGTGTGTAAGAATGCACTCAACTGAATTTACTGCCAGCTGAATAGTAAGATGAATATCATAACAGTGCTTTATCTTCACACTTAGATAGTTTTCACTCTTATGCAAACCTAAACTAGCTAACCAAATGATTTGATTGCTCTAATCCTGCCTTCTTTCTACTTTTCTTAATGTGCTTTGTTGTTGTTTTTGTGGTGATCAATTAGGGTGCTTGCATTCCATGCAAAATTATTATCTTGGAACCTCTCCAGGGCATAGAAACTTGCACTTATACATTTTCTACAGAGCATTCACCAGATATTTTCATGTCTTTTAGCATTGTTTTAAGTACAACTAAATGTGAATAACCAGGCATAAATTTACTAAGTTCTTTTTTAAACCAGTTTTAGAAATAATGCCTTTTATTTTAAGTTCAGCAGCCTGTCCTTATTGTTCAAAATTATTTTTCAATCGGAGCACAGAGAGTGAAGAGGAAAATGAGTCAGGGGAGAATATTCTGAAATGGAGCTCCATTTAGAGGATTCAGCAATAAACATAAGGGGTTTTTTATTTAGATATGGCAGACTCAATTAGCATCTCATTAGAAATAAGCTGTATAAATAGGCATGTTCAGCAAAGAGGGAAAAAAAGTCAATAGTCTGCTGGCAGCCACTCAGTATCCCAGCACCAAGCTTTCAACACATACAGAAGCTCTAATTAGAAGCTTGTCCATGTGCATGCATCACTCATTAACTGCCTCTTTACTGAAAGGGAATAATGAATTGAGCCCTTTAATCTGACATTAATAAATTGTCACCATTTTGGGAGGTATTTGAATGTAAAATAGTGATGTTCATTATCAAAATTATGTTTGATGAGTTGGGTTTGTTCTGGCTCATTGAGAGGGATAATTTTCATACTGTTAGGGCTCCTTCCAGAAAACCAGTTTGGACGCTTATGGATTCCCCCACAGAACTTTGAGTGAGAGTCTGGATCTGTGAAGACCAACACTATAAACTACAGATGCGTATATGACGATGTAATGACATGTTTCCTGCATCTCCTGGTTACGCGTGCAGAAGTAATTGAACATGACTGGAAGATATGCCTTAGAGAGAAAAACACTCATCTCCAATTTATAACATTTCTTCTGTACAAAATGAGTCCATCAGAAGGAATTCAACTCCACATATATGGAAAATATATGACAAATTTTTTGGGCCTAGGCAAACCATCTGTCCCCTATTCTGAGTCAGGTCCCTCTTTTACTAAGTTTTCTTCCAGCTGCATTTTATCTTTTCTGTGAGCCAAATAGATAAATTGGACTATAATGCTTCATATGTATGACAGAAGACACCAGTCTCTGGATCTTGAGCCACATGTTGGTCAATGAACAAGGGTCAAAACTGAGCCTTTCAGAACTACACTATGCCACTAAGTGGGGTTGTGCAAAGACTGATACGTGATCTGGTCCCCTCTCTGATACAAAGACAGTCTAACCCCATAGTGCAGTGGAAGATGCAGAAACTTTACAAATTTCCATTTGTGAAATTCTCTCAGAAACTCTTCCTTTTGGTTCTAGTTATGTGATGGGTATTCTTTGTGTCCTTAGCCATCCATACCACTACCTTCACGTGTGGGTTCACATGGCCGGTTAATGACCTTTGCACTGGAGGATAATAACTGATAAAGTGCAAGTTAATAAAGCATAACTGTTGTGGTATACATAAAAGGGCAGATAACTCTGCAGGCCAGGGAGTATAAAGATAAATTCTATATTGCTCAAATTAGAAGCAAGAAAACTGTATTAATCTGGGACTGTAATACAGCTGTAAATATGCATCTTCTAAACTGCAATAGTAAATATGACTTTTTGCCAAAGTAGACCTACCCAACAGGCAAATTCAACTATATAATGGAGAGATATCATAATGTTATATTTCAATATTCAAAAGTCATATAAAAAAAATCTTACTGTCATGTCTCAACTATCCAGCAAAATATATTTAACAAATACTTGGAGAAATATTGTCTGAATAAAATAGGAGAAAACTGCTTATCTACCTTTTTTCACATTTCCTTAGGGAACTGACAATTCATTAGAATGGGTTAAATAGCACATTCAAGTATAATTATTGCAAGCCATGTTTCTAATATCTTAACACAGCAGGCTTTTACTCATGTATCTTATACAACTATTCCCTGGTTTTGAACTTCTTTTTCAAAGAAATAACATCATAGTTGGTGTCTATATTTTTTTAATTAAAATTTCCGGTCTCTGTGAGAACCCAAGTAACTGCATACAATACAGAATTCTATGCAATACTTGTTTTTCTACTTCTCCTCCATGTGACACTGTTTACTATGTACTATCAAAAGATATTTGATGCTTAACAAAGAGGTATTACCCAATATTGGTTTATGGTCATAGAATCATGCAAGGGTTTGGCTTGGAAGGGACCTTAAAGACCATCTAGTTCCAACCCCCCTGCCATGGGCAGGGACACCTTCCACTAGACCAGGTTGCTCAAAGCCTCGTCCAGCCTGGCCTTGAACACTTCCAAGGAGGGGCATCCACAGCTTCTCTGGGCAACCTGTTCCAGTGCTTCACCACCCTCTCCATGAAGAATTTCTTCGTCTCTGATCTAAATCTACCCATTTTCTTTTAAAAGCAATTGTCCCTTGTCCTATCACTGCATATCCTTTTTAAAAATCCACCACACCCACACCCCTCCCTTCCTTGTAGCCCCTTCAGGTACTGGAAGGCTGCAATAAGGTCTCCCCGGAGCCTGCTCTTCTCCAGGCTGAACAAGCCCAACTCTCTCATCCTGTCCCAATAGGAGAGATGCTCCAGCCCTCTGATCACCTTTATGGCCTCCTCTGGACTTGTTCTAACAGGCCCATGTCCTTCTTATGTTGGGCAGGTCCAGAGGTGGATGCAGTACTTCAGTTGGAATATCATGAGAGCAGAGGAGTTGTTCTATTAAGTGTATCTTTCTCTCTACAACACCAAAGCGGACAGTTCTCCTAGGCAAAGTATTTCTCACATAAATTTATTTTCTATAGTTTCCACAAAGGATTTTTTTCAGAAATGACATCTCTGTAGAATGAAGGATAGCGATCAAGCATATCTGGATAGACTAGAAAAGAAATATTATATACCCTTTACATTATTTTCTCCAGCTATCATAAAGGTATTGGTTGGTCAATGGATATTTAATTATATAAAATAGAATTTCTTGAATTGCGTGATACGGCAGACAGGCTTTGACCTATGAAATACAAAATGAGGAAGAAGTGAGTCCGCCACATTTTTCTTGCCAGACCACATCACCTCTAATTATTTCTAAGCCTGACTTTGATATATGGACTAGAAAGTTTTTGTAGCAGAATAGTGTGTAAAATGATGAACCTCACATTCTGTGGAGTTTCAGCTGCACTAATCTTAATGCAAACATTAAATATGTTTAGCTTATAAGAATGATAAATTAACTTAGAGAAGATATTCAGGGAAGTTACTTAAGATCTTTTAATTCAACAAATAATTCAGTGTAATTTAGGATGAGGTACTGAGCAGAAACTAGTAGTAACTTTATGCGGAAGTTAAATAATGATCGTACTTGGTTTTGTTTCACTTAAGTCAGCTAACATCCCCTCACAGAAATATTTTGTCTTTGGATTTTCAAGGTGGAACAGGAGAAAAGGCTATAGACCTAAATTCAGAGTAAGTCAATATTCTTAATTAAAATCTATGTCACTAATAGTCTGTCTAATCCTTGGCAGTGCTTTATCTCGCTAAAGACTCCAGCAGACATCTGACAGAGGATTAAAATCAGACAGCTGAAGCATCTATAGCCACCAGTCAGTCTCCTACCTTGTCCTTCTGATAGATGCTGCCACTCTGAGCAGAATGCCTGATGTCTTAAGAAGAAATTTTGTAATGCAGCATGTTAAAGAAGAAATAAGTTTCTAACCTAACATACTAAATTGAAATAATCCTTCTTTCTGCTTAAAGGAATGAAAAGTTTAGCAATGTAAGACCTGCTACACAATTAACTAAGGCATCTGTATCTTTTGGTAATAAGCAAATGACAGAGATGGCTAGGGTGTTAAAAAATTTCATGCTCTGATTTCCATCTGCTGCCTTATGCTTTTAGATATCTGAATGAAACACAACGTTGGTGAAACGTTCCTGTAGAGGACTACTCAGAAAAGTATCTTTTTTCTTGTATGTATTTCAGCGTTAGACATCTTCTGTTTGAGAAATCCTGTATTGCCTGTTCTGACTACCTAATCCTAAATATATATATTTCAGAAATGTATTCACTAATTTCCTACCCAAGTTCCCATGAATGTGTAGAGACATTCTACACAGACATAGGTATAGTTTCTGTTACAAAAACAATAGCTTCCTAAAGGCCTTACCTTATCATGGGCTGATGTCTGCACTTTTTTCATCTGATACCAGATCCAAATCCCAATGAATTTTTCTTTTGTATGAGAGAGAAGCTGGATTGGACAAATATGGATATGTCATTTGTAGGTGACTAGATTTTTCTTTTTTTTTTTTTTTAGATAAAGCTCAGTAATGTTTCTGTTTAATGCATATCAAATTTCTAACGTACCCCATCAAAATGAAATGTCTGCAGAACACTTAGAGGAACCCATCAGGGAAAATTTAGCTTTCTACAGTATGGATGTCTATATTTATCCTTGTCATTTCACTTCCTTTATGGACAATGAAGAGAAATAAGCATTTCTAGAAGTGCCTACTATTTATTACATAGATACCTGATTATTTATTTATTTAAAGCCTAAGGTAGGCAACTAAGAATGAAAGAACTCCAGAAGTGCTTATTTATCTTCATGAGTGATAAAAGTGTGGGATGACTAGTGTAGATATACGCCTTGATACTATAAAGTTCAGTAGAAGAATCCTACCCTATTGATAAAAAAAAATATGTCAGTTTTGATGTCACCTAACAGTTGAGGTTTCCTCTACAGTCAGTAGAGAGAAGTCAGCACCTCCTTAAGGCACTTCATCTCAGAGATCATAGACACTACTTTTAGGACATGATAAATTGTTATCTGGCATCTGAAAGCCACCATTAATTGCCATTATCTAGAGGCAATCTAGACAAAGAGCTAAACACAGTATTTCCATTTCAGGTGGTTCTTAAGGGAGATGAATCTTACTCATTTAAACTTTAAAATTTACTTTTCCATTTTTCTTAATCACTTCCTTAACCACTCTTTTCAAGTGTTTCATAGAATCATAGAATGGTTTGGGTTGGAAGGGACCTTAAAGATCATCTAGTTCCACTGCCCAAAGCCTCATCCAGCCTGGCCTTGAACACTTCCAGGGATGGGGCATCCACAGATTCTCTGGACAAACTGTCCCAGTGCTTCACCACCCTCTCCAGGAAGAACTTCTTCCTGATATCTAATCTAAACCGCCCCACTTTCAGTTTAAACCCGTTACCCCTCGTCCTGTCGCTACAGGCCCTTGTAAAAAGTCCTGTCCCCTTCAGCTTCCTTGTAGGCCCCTTCAGGTACTGGAAGGTTGCAATAATGTCTCCCTGGAGCCTTCTCTTCTCCAGGCTGAACAAGCCCAGTTCTCTCAGCCTTTATTACCTTGCTTTGGTTAGTTAGAGGTTTTAATAACATGGATGTTGTCAATTTATGCCAATTGGGCTGCATGAACCTCGGCTTGCTTCAGTTTGCTAATGTATATAGCTTTTATGAAAGATGTGTTTTGACCGATTAGTAAATTGAATCATCTGAGTCAATCTGAAGAAGAACCAAAAAAATGGTCCTGGGAGCAAAGAGAGGGAAGGAAGAACAGAAAAGGAGGAAGAGAGAAAAGAGATGGAGAGGAGGAAGGAAAAAGCGACATGTATTCTTTGGCAAACACAGACTCTTAAAACGGCTCAGGTTTTCATCAAACCTCAGCTCAGCACAGAACTTCACCGTGGAAATTTGGTTTACTAAATTTTGTGCATTTTATATTTAAATTTATAATGTATATTCATTTAAGAGCAAGATGCATCAATTAAAAGAAGATAGATGATAATTACATCTTTACTTCTATTACAAATACATAAGATACAGGAAACTTTGGTTACTAACAGTGACTCTTGGACTATTTCTTTAAAATAAGAATAAACAATGGGGTTGAAATATTGATGTAACAGGAGTGTCCCAACCACCTGGTAACTGGGAATCCCTTACTAGAATGTCTGCTCTGTGCTTCCACTCTCAATCATCTGATGCACATATCAGAATCCTTAGCCCTAAGATTGTATAAGATCCCTGGTCCTTCCTGGGAAACTGAATTTACATAGGCAGAGACACATATGAAATTCAGGCTGAGGTGGAGGTAAGTCAGCCTGTAACAGTTATCAGATTAATTTGGAAGAGAAGAGGAAAAAGCTTGATTGGGAAGCATGTAAATATGCCATACTCTTCAGCAGCAGTTTTGCTATCCTTGGACAACCCAGACTTGTTGTAATTCTCTTTTTGAGAAGTCAAAAAGAGAGGAAGGAAGAACAGTCTAAGGCCTAGAAAAAATGGATGATCTGAGAATTTAGGATCCACATTGCTAAAATAAAATGTGGATATGCTGCCAGTGGGCCTCACATACAGAGGATGCTGACCTTAATATGCCACAGATTTCCACTGCCTGGATTACCACAGTACCACAGTACCACAGAACATTAATAATGTTTTCTACTTGATTCCTGAACCTGGCTAAACAGGGAATGATTAGACACAGCTCTGGCAATTCTGAAATATTTTACTTTATATTGTAAAATTAGTCTATTCTTTGAAAAATTAATGAAGGGTGCAATGTTTAATCACTTCCTCTGATATCCAGTATTTTTTTATTACCATATTTACCATTCAAACTGGTTTAATCAAATGGGAAGAATAGTCAATCCTATTTCTTATTGTGCCTTTGTAACCAGGCCATTCAAGTTGATAATGTGTAAACATGAAAAAATAAATCTTCCATCTCCCTAGACACCTTACAATCTGTACTCAAACAATTTGAAAGTTAGTGACTGAATTCAAAATAAATTCAGAAAAATAGATTTTAGTTAAAGGAAATGATATTGTAATACAAGTCTAGAAATAGCTGAACTCACCACACAAATTGTCTTTACATCACTAAACCAGAGTCAATTTTACTGCAGCTGTGACAGCTGCACACATTAAGGAGAAAGGCCTACTTAGTTCGAGCATTTTCAAACTGTGAAGAAAACCCTTTTTGAAAAAGGACAATCAGGCAAAGTTCAAACAATTTTCAGTATCATACAAAAGATGTCTTTAATGCATTATTTAAGTACTACCTAGGCAACAATCTTTTTAGGAGCTGTCACCTGAAATATATTCAATTGTAGGAATGACACTGCTTTAGGAAAAATTAGAAAGATTGTAAAAAGTGAAGAAAAGGAGCCTTCAAGTGAGGAACTTACCACAGTCAAGTAATACACTCCTCAGTTTCATTACTAAAGAGTCTCATCTTTCTTAGAAGTCATCTGTTGTCCTTCAGGTCCAAAATTCAAAGTTATTTTTAAGTCAGAGCAAATGGTGGAGTGTTTTTATAAAAACAGCAAAAGGAATGGCTGCTACAGATTTCAAGGAGTGACACTTCAGAATATTTTTAAAACTTATTTCTTGAACTCCTGAAAAAAAAAAAAAATTTCTACCTGGAGGCTAGGATTTATTACACTAACTTTAGAAAGCTAAAATACAGAAAGCTGGTCTGTGATAGTGGTCTTGGATCTCTTCAAAGAAAGACAAAAATATGGAGAACTACTCACCCCACTTACCTTAAAAGATGTCTTGTTATGGAATTAATTTCCTTTTCAAATTGTCAGTCAAATTCCTCCTCCTATACCTTTGCAGCTCTAGTGATTCCAGTGCAGTCTGTTTCTACATAATGATATTAAAGAGTTTAGAATAATGGCAACTATACTTACAGAACACTTACACAATTAATAACTTTGCAAAGAAAAATTTTCTATAGCACATTAAAAAAGTGTATTGCACATATATGTGTGTACCATTTAATTGGGAAATAAATTTTATGCTGTCTGTGGCATTTACTTAGCTGACCTTGTGCATACAAATTGGTTTTGCAATTGCTTATATAAATAATGACTACTTGTTTAGAAGAAGGGTTTACAGCATCTTTGTGATCTTCTTACACCTTAATTGATAGCTAATCTTGTTTTAGAAAGAGCAATAATAAACCAAGAACTTTAAGTCCAACATATTTTCTCTTTTCCTGAGTATAACCAGTTGTCATCAAGTCAAATTGAGAGTGAGGGAAAAGTATTTAGTATATTAGCATGGTATATGGCTATGCAAACTTCTTAACTGAAATTAATTCATAGGTAGTATAATATTAACCTTAAAATCACCTTGCTCAATGTCGAGAAGCTCAAGCCATCCATAAAAAAGAAAGTTTATGCGATTTATAGAAAGAAAATAGACTGCAGACGCAATGCTTTTATCTCTTCAGACAGTAACTGTTAGCAGCATATTTTATATTGCTCAGGTTATTTCAAAGAAACTTCTAAACCCTATGGTGCAGCAAACAACCTTTTCAAGGCAAAAATAAAATAATAAATAATGTTGCTGCTTTGCGGCTTATTTAACTTTCTCAGTAGATATCTATGAAAATATTTCTTCCCATATAATTACCCACACATTTATACTAAAGTTTTTGTGTTCACACAGTTTTTGACACAGTTACCATCAGAAAACCTTTGTAAAGTAACGAAATGCAGAGGCACTTGTTTTACTAAGATGTAAAGCAAAAGTTATTTCCTTAAGCTATGACAACCTTCTGATACAAAATAACTTAAGTACAGAGTCAGTGTCATAACCATAGTGTCATAATGTCTTTAAAACTTCATCTTCAGTTTTTCTTGTAAGATTTTCACTTCTTTTTCAGCTCATGAAAATTTAAAATATATGTCTAATTGGAATTGTCCCTTTAAATCTATTTTTTTTTTAATATCATTTATTCATTGTTATGTGCTTCTGGATGTAATTGCAAAGTGTAATTTCTACTGAACATACAAAAATAATCTCGTAATGGCTTTTCTCTTCCAAGTGTACATTCACTTGTGTGAGCACTTTCATTGAACAAAAAAAAATGCATGCAGATGAATAATGTTATTGGTTTCATATAAATGATTTCAGGCTTAAGGTCTTAGACTAAATTGCAGGTGTAGATTCAAAAGGAAGTGATTGGTAAAGATTTGAAGCCACAACTGGAAACTATTGAATAAATGGGTTCTGAATTGTAGCCTGAATTCTTTCCTGAAGAGCCTTTATCCTTCCATTCTGACACTCTTCATAGGAGCCATCCCACCATGTCTCCACAATGCCAGTGAGGTCATAGCCACACACTCATGTGCACACCTCTATCTCCTCTTGTTTATTCCCCATGCTCCATGCATATAGAGTCATTTAAGGCGGGCCCCTGATGAAGCTGGCTTGCAGACTGGAGCATCTAGCATTCCCCTGTTTTGCCAGCCAAGTGTTTTCTTGGTGACCTGTGATTCTTCTCCAGGCTCTGGGCATTTCTTGGTGTCCCTCCCAGTTTTGCTCCCCTCCTCCTTCCAACACAGTTTAAAGCCCTATCAATGAGCCCTGCCAATCTGTGGGCTAGAATCCTTTTTCCTCTCTGAGACAGCTGGAGACCATCTGTCGCCCCCCGGCCTGGTGCCACATAAACCTCCCCATGCTCAAGGAACCCAAAGCTCCACCATTCACACCAGCCTCTGAGCCATGTGTTGAACAGGTGTGCTGTCCTGTTTCTCTCAGTACCATTCCCTGCTGCTAAAGGGATGGAGGAGAACACCACCTGTGCTCACGAACCTGCAACCAGTTGCCCCAGTGCCC
>NW_010249589.1:20965-21227 GCF_000690775.1 Eurypyga helias
CTCAAGTCCCAGAGTCCCACATGTATTCTACAAGGGCAGCTGGGAAGGGGAGGGAAGGCAGCAGGGGATGTGCCTACCTCGCTAAGCAGGGACCCATTTCCATTCTGCTCCCTCTCTTAAGTGCCTTCTCCCTTCCTGCTGGCAGTAGGATGTGGGATCAGCTGCCAGCTGTGTGCCCTCCTTCTGCTGCCTTTTCCTGTGGGGGAGGATTTTAGTGGAGCAAGGACCTCTCTCCTTCTCACGCTCCCTCATCCTACTCAGA
>NW_010249589.1:21249-44006 GCF_000690775.1 Eurypyga helias
CGCAATGCTGAGCCCATCGCCGACCCGCTCACCCCTCAAGCAGGGGCCGTCTCTGTCGCCCTCAGTTACAAGGGACAGACGGGCTCAGGCACTCGCTGCAGCCGGAGACCTGGACAGCCGCATCCCTGGGCGGGAGCACCGTCCGAGTTGCCGAGTTCCTCCCAGCAGTGGCTTTCCTCTGAGTAAAAGGAGGAAACTTTCCTCCTTTTTCACCTTGGGTTGATTCTAGTATTTTCATAAGGAAAAGCCCAAACCATCAATGTAGTATATGCAGCTCACGGTAACCCTCACAGAGAGCTGACTGAGGTTTTTGCAAGGTTGGACCCCATCTTTACTCCTGCCTTTCAAATACAGAATTTGCTGTTTATTCATGTCTTGCTTTGCTACTGGATTCAACCACCAGCTTGCAACGCTTGTTAGGGAGTGCCTTTACTGCGATGTCCCATTCCCAAAAAGGTCAGGGGCCACATTCTCCTGGTAGGAGAACTGCCAGGAGAGCTTGCTCTGTGCTCAACAACAGGTGGGAAAGATTAACCCTTTGAGAGTCATGCCCCTTAGCCCACCACGGGTCATGACACTGGAGGCATGGTCTGTTGTCATCAGAGAACATTCAAGCTCCAGTATTGGATTTATTAGGTACATCACAAGGCACTCTGTGAAATAACATTTTCCTCACTCTGTCTGTGCTTGGCAATTCCCCAGAGCTGATCCAGCCAAACGAGTTAGAAAAGTGCAGTTAAACTGATTAGTGACTGAAAGCCCAGTATTGTGTTTATTTACTAGGGCTAAATTTATACACCTTTTTTCTTGAATTGTCTTCTTTCTTCTGATGGTAAATCGTCTTTTCTAAAATTTCAGTACTCAAGTGGAATATACTAGCTGAATTAAAGCAGCTCACTGATAATGTTTTAACATGTTATAAATTCATTCAGATGTTGGTCCAGATCATGATCTTTGGAACATCAAGACACCATTCTGCTTCCTTTCTGATTTTTAAAGATTGGCAGGGAGCAATGGCATTTGGCACCATTTTTGGTGGCTCAGCTTTGCATCGTGACCTTGTATTTGAGGTCCTTTCCACTGGGATCTGCAGCACAGCTCATCTGAAATATGAAATTCATTGCAGGGCCACATTACCATTCTTCTGGGAGCTCTTACAAAACTGTGCTGGAGCCTTCCATGCTGGCTTTGTTCACTAATCTGCAATAATCCTCTCCTGTGGTGTCATGCCTTGCTAAGAAATCTAATTTTATCTCCCTCATCACCACTTTATTTTACTTTTTTCTACAGGGAGTAAAAAATGGGTGATTAAAGTCCAAGTTCTATTGAAAAGCAGGACAAAATTCTTGACTAAAAGCTGAGTTGAGAAATGCTAGTATTTCACCCAGAAGCATAGGGATGAAGCTTGTGCTGCTTAGAAGAGCGCAATTCAGGCTCTACTCAAGTTGAACATCTCTTATTTGATAATAATTTTCTAGCATGTTAGTACATTACATGTGTGAAAACACCACCAAGTCAGTGTGTCTATGGGCCTTCAACATTTTTCTCTGAAATGTCAGTATGGTACTTTTTGAATCTCGAGTCTTTGAGAACTAAATGGTATGTCTGTGCTGAGGCTTTTAACAGTGTGGGGATGCTTCACTATCTCTGTAATCATTTGCAATTAAATGTTTTACAAAAATATAACTAAAGAATAGCATATAAGGTAGTGTTTGGGAAAACCTTTCATTAAAACAGAAAAAGCCTAATATGTATACTTTAAATCACTGGTTAGAAAGGAGGTATCCTTGACAATAGCTGTCTGTGCCAGATTTCTATGCTTCTTTTTAAAGAGCAGAAGTGCCATGTTACTAGAAATGAAAAACAAAATGATGGAAAAGCATTTTTCCAGCTGTCATCACTTTGTTCACATTACAGTACTGTGTACATAGATAGTTACAACTATTGCTTGGTTTCCTTATTGTTTGTTTAGATCTTCTATATAGCAACAACACAGAGAAAAATATTATGAAAAATAAGAAAAAAGGGTTTGATACAAATCCAGATATGAACAGGGTGACTTCAGATTACAGCTGTATCCATACGGTTTCCTTCTTCCAAGCAGGAAAATTGAGGTTCAGTAGCCATATAATGGAATTACTTAGGCTTGGCCTTTAGCCCTGTGTAGTGCAATGCAGGTATCGCTATAAGACATCATAATGCAATGACATTTGAAGCTCTCTCTTTTAATTGTTTACTGTAAACATAACTTCTTCCCTTCTGCTGATATAACAGATAATGAATGTGGTCTTTTTAGGTAGTTCAGACTCAAGTGGCAAAACATAATGGAGAGAAATTGTAAGTGCAAAATTTGGGCATGGCTGTTACTGTGGGTTTTTTTGGAGGACACAAGACAGGACAACCAAGAAGCTAAAATACAGAGTTTATAAACTTATGCCTATGCCATTCTCTCTGGAAGACATGTGAATACACCAAACTATTATTTCTTAATCAAACAAACAAACAAACAAAAAACCAAACAGACACTTTAACATTCTTATAACCTTGGAAATATGACACAGACGGGTCTGCACTGTCTAGGAAATCATGGAAATAGCTCCATGTATTTCTAGGATGTGCTTACTGATTGCATCTATACATAAATTAAAGGTAGATGGGTTTACCTTCTGACTCTGAAGCCAGATGTCAAAGAATCATACTTGACTACGCCATTATCATATTCTGCAAATGTCCTCAGGCCAAGTCCTTCACTGTGCCCAGGAGTTTTTTGAGAAATTTCAAATTGACCTGGATCAAAATAGTGATTGCCCTAACAGTTACTAGTTCAGATGATTGAATGTTAGTGCCTGGGAATGTTTCCTGCCATGATTTCATTTACTAGTAGAGCACTAGTCCTAAGATTCTCTGCTGTCCAACACCACCTAACAGAAAATTTTCTGTGTCTGGAAATTTTATGGGTCTATGGCAGATCCAGCACATTGCTCTGTTATGCCCCATCCCTGGAAGTGTTCAAGGCCAGGCTGGATGAGGCTTTGAGCAACCTGGTCTTGTGGAAGGTGTTCCTGCCACCATTTTCTGCAGGAAAATGTAAAATTGAAGGATAGCTTCCTCCTTGTCTGGTTCAAATCAGGGAACTGACCCTCATCTTAAGTCAAGTTTCACAGCCTCCTCTTGAGGAGGTGCTTCAAATCCTGTGCCATTCTTGAGCAGATATTCTGCCACATTGTTGTTTTCTTCTTTCATGAAAAATAATCAAAACTTTTTTTTCTTCTGGTACGAAACAGAAGCAATTTGAGAAATCACATTGGATTTTGTGAAATTGATACATTCTTTCTCATCTGTGTATTATGGTATTCCTAATAATGACAGTGTGAAAGTCAGAACCTCACAGTTACTTCTCTTGGAAGATAACACCTTCAAAAACAAGGTGATGATATCAAGATTCAATACTGCCATTCTATTTCTATTCATGTCCCTGCAAAATTCTTCTGAATAGTGCATCCTATTCCTTAAATAAAGTCCTCTAACAATTGATGAAACTTTGCATTTCTTTTATTATAACAGTGGAAAGAATGTTTGAACAACACTTAAAAGATAGGTGATTTGGATCCACAGTTCTCAGTCAGAGTTAGAATTCCCCTTCCTTCAGGAGCTTCTCAGGCCACAGATGAGCTCTACCACTTTCCTAGAAAAACATATTTAATCATAGAATGACAGGATGGCTTGGGTTGGAAGGGACCCTAAAGATTATCTAGTCCCAACCCCCCTGCCATGGGCAGGAACACCTTCCACTAGACCACGTTGCTCAAAGCCTCATCCAGCCTGGCCTTGAACACTTCCAGGGATGGGGCATCCACAACTTCTCTGGGCAACCTGTTCCAGTGCTTCACCACCCTCTGCATGAAGAATTTCTTCCTGATACCTTCACAGATTGTACTATCTTGATTGCTTACAGTTTCTTTTCTTTGTATTTGATCAACACAGTTGTCTCTCTCATCTATTAATTTAGAAGGTTGTTAGGAAGGTATTTTACACAGACTATTGCCTTGGCCATATCAGACCTCTACTTACTCTCCCTTTTCTGCTGGCTATCTTCCTTTCATGGCTATCCTATTTTCCTCTTATCTATACAAAAACGTGTGTGATTCTTCTTCAAATCAGATGATGGTCTCAATCACCGCTTGCTGGCCTTTCAAATAAGAATTTTGCAAGCAGCACTCTCAAAGATGGGTATTTCTATGCTGCTACCTACACTGGTAGACAGAGGGATGTGACAGCTCCTGGGACATGGACTGCCCAAAACACTTCTGGTCTATTTATGTGTTAATATTGTGTGGCAAATAAAGAATTAAGTTTGCATTTCTGTGTGTGATTCAGAGCTAGACCGTTCCACTAGAGAATCTGCCGATGGCTTCATTTTGGACCGTATTGTACAGACCCATGAACTGGTGAAGGTCAATACTGATTTCAGTGCCACTCCAAAAGGGATAAAAGTTGTTTCCATCTGTGATCTGATTGCATGATCTGAGTCCATACTAGAACTGATTATTCAGAATGATACATGAAACATCAGCATATATGCTAAATGGCTCTGCTTTGTACCTATAGTATGCAAAACATTTCAGAAAAAAAAAATCTGATTGAAATTTATGTTATTATGGTGACAATAATAAACTCATTAGAAGAAGGATAAAGGAAAGAGACAAAGGAATAATAATAGAAAGGAAAAGACAAGTGTTTCAGAAAATCTATCTAATGACTGTATGTCTTCTGAAAACTGATATTTTCTCTTTGTTATTATTTTGCTGTTATTATATTTGATTAATTATTTACACTGCACTATATGTGTGCCTACATTTTTCAGAAGTGAGGTATTATTTACCCAGTAAGTACTATGTAAATCAACTTGCAAGAACTCTTAAATATTTATAGTCTGTCTGGAAGGTTAAAAGAAGTGCAAGTTGTAGAGATTGTAACTGCATACTGGTAACAACAGTATAACCAAAACCATAAACATTGCAGAGGTCAAAAGCATTTAGTTTTCAAAATTTTTTGCCTTGTCTCAAATCCCAAGATTTGAAAAATTACATTCTTAAAAAATATATCTGTTACATTCCACTGGCCTAGTAAATTGCAGCTTGCCTCTTACAAAGCTTTCATGGTTGAGATTTGGTCTGAATTCTTTAGCACTTCAAAGCATGATTGAAGAGGAGTGTGTCAGTAATTTACTGTCTCTTTGCATCTGTCATCTTGATTTTCCTCACCATAAAGCTTTAAATCTTGGACCTGGAAAAGGTGGTAGCAAAATGCTTTTGCAACTCTCTCCTTTTCCCTCTATCCTTGCAGAAAAGAGGGGAGAATATAAAACTCTGAGCATACAACCCTCCTAAATAAGGACTGGTTTTTGTTTCAACGTAACTCAAGAGTTAGCAGATGTTTCAAATTGGATTTTCTAAAATGCTGATAAGTGTGCATATCTCAGGCTCCAATTCCTTCCAGAAGTCACTTTACTTCCGAAATATTTATAAAAAGACCATATGGTGTATCTGTTCTTTGAGTTGAGGGAGAAACAACACGACAATGCATCGATTTATAGCTGATTTAATTTGTTATTAATTTTTGTTCACCCAATATTAACTTTCCACTAAAACTGCAGCTTTCTTCACTTCATAGACTAAAATTATTTTCTTGCATTATTACTTTGAGCAATTCCTGAATTTGTTCCCATTGGAAATCTCAAAAATAATAACAAGTAAGTAAATGTATGTGAACATGTGTAAAATACATAAATTTTTACATATTTATCCATCACTTCTCTAATTTACAGCTGTTTGCCTCCCTGCTGCTAAATTGTACCCATGTTTCATGCCTAAACTGAGAAACTGAAGTGAATAGGCTGTTACTTCATCAGATCGGAGCCAATCGTTGCTTAATTACTTGAGAGATGTTGCTGTCTTTGAGTCCCCTTTTATGTAAGGAAGCTAAGGAAAATGATAATAAATTAAGCTTCCCAAAGGGGGAATTAGGAAGATTCTGCCTAGCTAGACTTACGTCATTCTATGTATATAAAGACAGCACATACATAATGGGATCTCCTAATGCAAGCTTTGCAGGACAGGGACCTCTGTGTTTGTGGTGAGCTTCACACAGAGAGCCATCGACTGAGACCTGGCCACTGTGACACGTTATCATACACAGAGAGGGGCCAATTAAGTCCGTATATGTCTGGGATTCTTTTCATCTAACTTCTGTCAGATAAAAGAGCTTCTTTGTCAAAACAAGCTCCTTTTCTAGTCAATGGGAAGAGATAAGCATCTCCAAAACCAAACTGTTCCACACAGTTTACACACCTAATGTGGTGACCTGAGATGAGCCATCCTCCAGAAGTCCTCCAATCTCTCCCCACTGCCGCCAGAAAGAACCTTGGTGCTTGGCCTGGGCACACTCTCAGGTGGTTGAAGGAAGAAGAAACTAATCCCAGTCAGAAGGAAGGAAAAAAGCTAAAGGTATCAGTCTGGCAGGTATACTGAGAGAATGCATATGGCTTAAATTGTTACATAGAACACCACACACCAAAGGATGCTAGGTAAAGATGAGACTGCATGGCAAACCTGGTTTCTGTTTGCAGCTGGCAATGTAGCATTGTTTGGTCTCAATTGTTACAAATATAAGATTTAAAAAATATTAGACTAATAGCTGACTCCTTTACCTTGCATATAAAAAGGGTATGGGATCCTTCTATGGAAAATGTTAGGGTCTTGTTACAGTCATTCTTCATAACAGATCTTTCATATAGCGGTTGGTGTACGATAGTGGTATCATCAGGAAGTTGTATTTCTCATCTCTCAGCAGGTTTCATCCTGATATGGTTATGCATTCAGAACACCAATTCACACAGCAGATGAATATTGGTAAAGTACGTGTTTCTTAGGAAAAAGTTTATGTTCAGAGTCAAGATGAAGTCAAAGTGATATCATAGTATATTTCATGTTATCGACTATGAAAGAAAAGATTTCAACACTGGATCTGTTTTTCAGGCATTCAATTTGAGGAAAAGAATTAGCATTGCAGAGAGAAAAGGGAGAATAGTGACTTTTTTCTTGTGCATTCATTGTCTTGAATCAGCCTATTGTCTGGGGCTGTACGTGTGTGGGAGTGCAATTCACTGGTGGTTGAATTCAACTCTCAGTTCTTTCAGCTGTGTTTTGAGGCTCTGATTTCCTATATTTCTCTCTGTAGT
Organism: Eurypyga helias; assembly: GCF_000690775.1. NCBI lineage: Eukaryota > Metazoa > Chordata > Aves > Eurypygiformes > Eurypygidae > Eurypyga > Eurypyga helias. Next base: position 28,490 of record NW_010249589.1, read on the forward strand.
TTTAATAATGAGGGAGATTTTAGGACAATATGTGCTACATTTTCTATGTTTTTCAGCTTTCTTCATGTCCTCCCCAAAATAACAAAACAACAAATAAATCACCACCAGTGTGAAACCAATGCATATAGATAAGTGTCAGCGCTAAAAAACCAAGAGACTCCTGGGAATACACCGTATTCCATATCTATATAATGAAAAATATGATGTTCATGTAGTAGCACACTTGGGAATTATTAAGGCACTTGTTTTAATAATATCCCCACCTAGTACATTTTCAGTCCTGGAGGTCACATGCATTGGTCTTGTGTCTCTTTCTCTAATCCCTGGATCTGTTGGCATTGCCATAAAGTCCCTCTCTTTCCTTCATCAAAACTTTTCAGTGCAGTTTTCCCTGCGTAGTTATATGTACTTGTGTTCACAAATTCATGCTCACATGTAGAACACATATATTTCTTACGGCTACCAGCTTTATTCAATAGTTATCTGTGTTATATGAATGAGAGGGAAATTGGAGCTGGAGGTAATGGTGGCAAGAACACTGTACAAAACTAGGAGAATTGGATAAAAGCTGACAAGATCCTGATAGGAGTAAGGCAAAGCAGATTCAAGCTAGAAACAGGCAACAAAGTTTTTTTTAAAGCATGAGAATAATTAGTGATTAGGATATTTACTAAGAAATGTGTTAAATTTCCCACTTGACTGGAACACCCTATTAGCAAAGGTTCCAGTGGTTGCTGATCTTAAAGTCTACTAATTTAATTAGTCTTACTAATTTAAACAGAAGACTTCAAATTAAAGAATTTAGGGATATAAATAATATTTCTTTAAAATTAAATGCAAATGAACAGAGAAAGCATGATAGCTAAGTATCATGTCAGTAAAAATGAGCTAGAAAGACAACAGGTAAATATGTCAGTAAACCATAGAGAGTGATCTGAGTGATGGATCTGAGGATTTTACTCCTCCACTGTGTGTAGAGGTAATGCTAATGCTGTGTTCCGTAGCTCTGCACTATCTTGCCTTCATTCTCATGGATTGTGTAGTATGAAACAATTTCCTGAGGGGAATAACTTAATACTGTAAATGGCAGAAAGCTTGCTGGCAGAAGAGAAAAATAAGGACTTTTCCCACAAGCATTTGTATAAACATGAATTTATAAGGTAAATCGTCTGTAAGATCTCAACTGTTATCAAAATTAGGAAAGCTAGGTGCTGTTTGTGCTTCTGATAAGCACTGAAAAGAGAATGAGCCTTGGTCTTTTCATAAAACACATATAAAATATGTGTCATTCTCTTTTCTATGCTCTTGCTTCCAGCCAGATATCTTTAATGTCTTATTAGATGATTCTGTAAAGGGGAGATAATTTAACATGGCATAATACTCTGGAGAGACAGTTTCAAAGGGGTCAGTGATAAATAATGCATAGTATCAATAGCTGTTACTTATAAAATGATTCACTGATTTTAACTGGAATATGCATCTAACCTAGAGGTATTGTCTTGCCTACCCAGTTCCTTTTTCCATCTCATTCATAGTTTCACACATTCCGGGAACTACAGTATAGCATATTAAGGTTATGTAGCTATGTTTATGAAAAACCTTCTAACTTATAAATACAGCCCCAAGCCCCATATGTAAGCCAGCAAACATCTTCTGATGTTCAAGAGCTGAAGTGATTTTCTAAATATGTCATAAATTAACTTCTCCCTGCAGTTTTCTGGGATGTAGATCAGTGTGATATGTGCCTTGGGAAAGGCAACTCACATGGCTGTAATAATAGATATAATTTTGGCCTACCCTGGCGTGTCTAGAAAGGAGGTTTACCAGTATTGTTCTGCATTAATCATACATTAGACAGCTCTACGTTGTAATAATCCAATGATCAGTGAAGAGGTAAATCATATGTTGGTAATCCTCAGGCCATAGAGATTTAGTTAAACAAACAAAAATCTGTGTGAGATGTATGTACACAATCACATTACTTCTAAGGAAATAGTGCTTTCAATATTGATGAGTGAGTGACTCATTAATTGGTGTAGTGTAAAGATTGTTTAGGAAAAAGGATTATTCCTAGTAACAGCAACTCAATAATGCCAAACTGAAATCAGGCCTAGCAAATCTGTTTTCTGTTAGTAAAGTCATTATTCATCCACTTCTATAATTTCTGATTTGCTCTTCTTGAGCATTCAGTCCCAGTGTGTGTCTTTGTTCGATGCTTATTTTAACTTCACATGGATTCTGTTCTATCTGATAGTGTTTTCACTGTGGTTTTCAGAAGTCAGCATGATCGGTCACCTTACTACCACCAGATTGTGACACAGCTTTGAAATTAGTATTTCCTGAGAAAAGAAAAGCACAAACAGAAGTGCTGTTTATTACAGGAGGGCTGATACTGGACAGGACTCAAATGATATCTGTTGTTGGACCTGGAGAAAATTACCCTTGGATCATGCAAAAGGCATACGCTTAGAATGGGCCATATAGGCCTCGGAGATGGTTCCGTTGCTGGGGACCACAGCAGTTACCACAGGAGTGACTGCTGCAACAAATCTGGTACCAGCGTATATAGTTCATACCAACTCAGCAAATATTTTTGCATGTCAGTAAAATTTTGAAGAAAAAGGAATATGAAGGTTAAGGTCTTGAGAATAGCCTTGGTGGTGTGGAGTGGGCAGAACTGGAATTAGGGAAATTTATGTTCAGTTTCTGACCATTTTTGGGCATCGTTATGTGGCTGAAAGTAAGCTCTTAAACTTATATTATGCCAGTGTTCTCCTGCTATCAATTAGAGATGTTAGATCTTAATATTATGAGATTTTCTAAAAATAAATTTATTACTGAAACGGGCCATTTTCAGGTGTGGCAACTATGGAACATTGTACATTTTTACTGTAGGGGAGGGAACATAAAAATAAACTGTGGAGGATTTATCAGGTTTTTAGTTCACTGCTTCTCAAGGCATGAGTGGTGACACTACAAATGAACAACTGCTTATGTCACTTGTCTTCTTTTTAAAGCGTGAAATTAAATCATAGTCACAAAATATTCTGAAAGCATTATTTTTTTTCTAATTTATTTAAAATGCTCGCTTTCTAAATCTGAAAAGTTACAAACAACATCCTCGCTCTGATTTTCTTATGAGAATTCTGCACCATATGAAAGCTGTTAGGCATCTGTTTTGTCCTTGTGTACATGTCAAATCATACTCCAGTTCAGTCTTGATTGTCCTATTGTGGATCGAAGCCATGTTTTGCAAAAATGCATGATGCTGAAGCTATGCTCACTTACAGCCTTGCTGTTAATGCCACCAAAATAATTTTAATCAACTTTCTTGCTTCAGCAAACAGCTGACATTTCTTTTGGCAGAATGAACCACAATACTCCAGAGCTGACGTCAACGAGCTGACAACGAGTTTGTCACAGATGAAGCTGTGTATTCGGCTGTTCATGGCTGAAATGGGTGCTGTACACTCAAACCACATGTAGCATTTCTGCTTTGAATTGTGACAGAAGTTTGCACAGTGCCAATAATTTTCTAGCTTTTCTACTGACATAAAAATTTGGAGCTGGACACTTGAAATGAATTATTTTGGTTTTGAAAAAAATGGATTTGTAAAATATCAGTGTTGAATATATTGCATATCTCGTGTTTTGGTCCCAGGTAGGATTTTTCTTGGAAATTAAGATATTCTGACTAAATTTGGTATTACACAACTCTGGCAAATTTATTCACCAGGAGCTTTTTTAGCTTTCTATAATTGAATAGATAGAAGTGAATTATTTCTTTTTAATTTTCTTTTCTTAGTGAACTATCTATTGTGATTTTTTCCATGTTTGGACTACTTCACTTCCGTGGAAGCAGAAGAATATTCCTGTTCTCCTCGTAGGCCACCAAATAGGCTTTTATTTAAGGAAAGATAATTTTATCATCTGTAGTCCGTCAGGTGGCCAAAATTTAAAGGATTTTCTTGGTAATGAAGTACTTGCTTCTGCCAGTTCCACATATCAAGGTGGTGCATACATTGGTATTGAGACCATCCCCTTTTCTGAGAACTTAGGAAGCCATCAGCAGTCTTTCTAATATGTCATATATAAGCCTGGCATAACCCAGATTTGTCTAACATCTTTTTCTGTTCTGAGAACCAGAACTATATGAAACATCAACCTGTGCATTTGGCCAAAAGCAATCTGCAGCTTAGCATTGTAGAATAATAAGGAAAAAAGTGTGTGTCCATCACTTGCCTTAGGATGCTGAAAATCATAAAAGTAGGATGAGCCAAAAGGTCATAGGAGGTATTTCTCAGAGATGTTAGCAGTAAGTGGGACTTGGTCTTTGGTTTTATTGCAAGCAATAAGGATAAAACATCCAGAAATGGACCAGTGTGTTTCTGGAATGGTAATTATCTGCTTTTTAATGATGCATGTGATTTGATTTTACTGCCTTGAAAAACTGTGTTTTCTTTTTAAATTGTCATTTGCCACTGCTCATGCGGTAGAAATTGAGGAAAGAAAATGCACATGCAAAGAGAAATATTTAGCTGGCCTCTAAGCTGCCTTGCATTTGGACCCTGAATTGCATATGATTTCAAACCTTGCATTATTCTCAAATTCAGAGCCTCTGAGTGGTTAAGGATTGCAGTCCAAAAGGCAATGAGAGGCCTTTGTACCGAACATGACGGGCCTGTCTAGATACAGAATGTTGGGTTTAATGATTCTGCCTCCCACTTTATGGAAAATTCTCCCATTATTTTTAATTATTATTTTTGACAGTATTCAAGCAAAAATGACCTCAGTTTTTCACAGAACCAAGCACGTAACCAAGCACACCATATGTGTGCTTGGCCACCAATTAATGACATAGTTGCATAATGGCATAGCTGCATAAACAGGGCAGAGGGAGGAGGTCAGTTTGAGAACAAAAAAAATATCTAAAGGCTATGATCTTGTTTATGAACAGATTGATTCATGTAAATTCACTCAAAGTTGAGAATTGTTTAATGATTCTGTTATGCAAACAAATCTGCTATACACATTGTTTGCAAGCTATCACTGTAAGTACTGAATCTTCATCCTACATGGCCGGCTGTGTAAAGCACATGGTATGGCTTTGTTCCTTGGTTAATAGCTTTATACTGTAGAAAGTGGTTTTGCTAGAATATCAAGTGACTTTTTATTATTTCACTGCTCAAAAAAGTTCTTGATATAAACAAATTAATGCAACAAACTCTTAAATATTCAGTAATATGGATAGTACACATAGATTTCTTGCTTTAAGACTGCATTCTAAGCGTAATTGAAATACAGTTTTCTGATATATTAATGATATTTTATTATTTTAATGAGGATTCCATATATTCACCGTCACTGTTGTAGTAACCTGACTCACCAGATAGATTTTACCTGCTCTCAGAGTTTCCATTGTAATACAGTCCATGCCTACTTTTGGTCCTGTCTTTGTTTAGGTCTCATCTATATAGTACATCGCTATTGACTGCAACAAGTAATGACCAGATTCATAGTTACACCAGTGCAAAATTCCCCAGTTAAAATGTTCTCCTGTTGGACCAAGGAAACATAAGCATAGGTTTCATTAAGGACAAGATTTATAGATTGAGGAATAGATAATGAATGTTGGAATTTAAACCTAGGTTGCTCATTGAGGTGGGAAGAAGGAGGGAGCACAGGTAACTCAAATATTGCCTGTGTCTGTAAGAAATACTAATGACACTGCTTCAGTAGCTGCTTAGCATTTGTTGCTGAAAACAAGACCAATATAGCAGTGTCAAACTATTGGTTTTACTCACTATGTGACTTTGCAGTGCTGAATTAGGTGCCCAGCAGGCCTTATATGTACACAGCTATTCCGTAGACCCACTGGCAAAATAACGCTGTTGATTCATTGAAAATGTCATGCAAATATGAGTGTGTAAATGCAATGAAAGATGAAGGGCGTCACAGACTCCGTTATTATCATACCGACTACTGTCTCTTACAGATAAACTGTGCTGTGCCAGTCTGACTGGCAATGCTTTTATTTTGGAGCATTGGCATTTAACTTTAGGTAAGAAAAGACAGCAGCAACAGAAAGATTTTCATACAGGGAATGACTGGGCAGATAATGACGGCTGTAGAGCATTAGCAATGCTAAAGAGTCTCAAACAGTCCTTAGAGGAATGGGAGTTTCATAACAGAGTCTGAATGTGTCTCAAATATCACACTGACGTTTGTCACCAATGAATTTCCCACACTGTGGGAGTTTTAAAGAATGACTTACTGGCTTATTGGCCTTCTCAACCCATGCATGCAAATCCGAAGAGACAGATTCACTACATTTTTGCGTATCCTTAATATTCCAAAGCCTTAGAATTCAAATATTGCTGTTCACAGGTTAGTAAGCATACAGATGGGGGAGTGTGGGGAAGGACTGGCAGCACAATTAACACAGAAAACGCATGTTATGAGGAAGCACAGAATAAGTAAGTAATTCAGAACCAAGTGCCTCATTGTGGAAATGAAGACATTTTTAAAGGATCAAGTATGATTTTACAGTTGTGAGTTACCTGAGTGGGATTTTCATTCTGTAAGTTTTAAGCAGTGGAGAGGCCTGTCAGACTACCTAAAGCTGCTTGCTTTGCTGCATTTAATCTTGGATTGTCAAGAAATTTTAGTTTTGGAAAGATGTTCTTTAAATATTTCTCTTTCACTTACGAAAAATACTAATCCCTGTTCACGGTCAACTATCACAGCCTAGTGACCTATCCTCTGGAGTATCACCATAGGATGTCTATGTGGAGATCCTTCCGCCACCAGCAGCGCTGCAGCCACGCAGAGTTATCCACCGAGTTCACGTACTGTCAATGATCTGAAGATTATTGATTTCGGAGAACACTTCAAAGCTGCTAGTCAGCTGTCAGCTGATCGGCTTCTGCTCAGCCCACTGATCCTTTCCCTCCCTGTGTTACTCAGCAACAGCCTGAGACCACTTTTCCAGGCTTCTGGTTAAAAGTGCCTATGCGTGGGAGAGACAAGCTTTGATCAATAGTGGATAGTAAAACTATTTCTCAGGACAGCTGAATGGAGCCTGGATATTTTGACCTGGATCATTTTAAATGTTTGTATCAAATGTACTTTTTATTGAAAACACCCGACTTCCTTTTTCTGTGATTTTTTCTCCCCTGATATTATTTTTTTTAGGTATTCATTGAGAATTTAAAAACATTTCATTATTTAGATGGATATGCAGTAATTTTTTGCTTTGTTTCCCACTCTTTTCCTTTTGGTTCTCCCTTACCAATTTTTTTTACACTTTAAAAGACAGATGACAGGAAAGGCAGCAGTAAAAGCTAAAAACTGAAAGGTATGTACTGGTTAGATGAGAAGTTTCAAAATTCTTCTAGTGACCAGAATAAGAGGAAAAGATGTGCTGGATAACATAGTATCTACACTTCCGCATAAACTATTTTACATCTGAAATAACTTTTTCAGCATAACAACATCTGGAGGAGTGATGAAACTTTGAAACAGAAGTGGCACAAATATCTGAAAATTAAATCCTTGGTGAAGTTATTGTATTCAATGTAGCCAAGTATTTGACATCTCTATGTAGGTCTATTATACAAAAATAAGAGCATTTGCTAAGGGAAATCAGTTGTATTTATTTATACGTTTTCAGGCCAGTTTGTTGCTGCTTGGCTTTTAAATATTGCCAGGGTTCTGCGAACTTGTAAATGAGTGTAGGAAACATAGGCTGAAGGGCTCACAGGGCAGAGATAGCGTCAGGGAAAGATGAACTGGTCACAGACAGCTGAGAAGATGAAAGAAAGATAGCAACATGTGGATGGCTCTCCTGGATACTTAGATAAAGAACAAAGCCAGACACAAATCAGTGGCTATCAGGAACGCAAGTTTCACTGTCTACTCCTAGAACTGGACATCTCAAGGACAGTCATGTCTCATCAACTGTATTGCCAGTGCACTACAGCAAAACCAGCCTGTTTTATGGTAATTCTGTTTTATTAGTGATGCCACTACCATTTTTCTTCATTTGATGTATTGGGGGTTAGTACTAGGTGAGATTTTTCAACCTATTTAACCATGAGTTGTGAAGTTGGTTGACCTTTGACTGCTAAGTGCTGACAGGGTCCTGTGAACCCTGGAAATGATAGCACGATGTTATTTTACTGGCGAGGTGCAAACAGATAAAGAACAAAGTAGCACATAAATCAACAGAACCAAATCAGTGCCTTCCCACTTCAAAACATTTGCAGGAGGAGAGGAAAAGAGATGAGCCATGATTATGGTGCAAATCTGTCATAGTCATAACTTGGAAATAAAAACCCTATTGATTCAGGAACCGGGCAGGTTGTCAGTAAATACTCCAGAAATGGGCAAAATTGTACATCAGAATTACTGTCTTGCAAGGGTAAATCCATTCAAGTAATACTTGTTCTTGCCACATCTGCATGATATTTTGACATCCCCTTTCTGGTGCAAGAAAAATTTTGCAGATTTTTTACAAGGTATGATATGGGGGAAAACACACAATAAATAGCACTGAAAAAATGAAAGAAGTCTTGGCCTCATTCATCTCTTTTTTTAATTTAATTGGGGTTTCTATACTAGCAACAAGGATTTAGAAAGCCTGAGAGACAGTCTTGAGCCTAGGAAATGGCTGCTTAAGCTGCTACAAAAAGCTGTATGCGGAATTAAAGCTTAAGGAAAAGTCTGCTTCAATTTCAGGTGCCTAGCCACCTTGTGGTTTCATAAATTTAAGTAAACACTAGTCAGCTACTATTAAATAACTGTATCTTGATCAGCTCCACTAGAGATAAAAATTATTACATAGAAAAATACTTACTATTTCCCTCATTTTACAGATGGTGAAATTGAATATGGGAATGATTCAGTGGATTGATAGGAGTCACAAAGAGTGTAAGCTAAAGGCACGAGGAAAATACCGTCACACTGCTAAAAGTCAGTGCAATCCTGAAGAATGGGCACGAAGAAATATTATGTTAGAAACTGGCCTCGTGGTTGTCCTTAGAAGAGGGAAGAATTTCATTTTTACTAAAGCACTGACAGGATCGCAATGACTGACTCAGGACCTTAAGATACATTTTTCAGAGCATCTGAGTGACATCTAGGAGCGTATCACCATCAATATTCAATGGAACACAGTCATTCTATTATCTTGTTACTGTAGAAAATGCTACTTTCTCCCAAGGCTCTTCTAGCCCGTAGTACATAGCCATGCCTATGTTCTAACTTGTGGGGTCATTCACTTGTCTGACCTCTGGGGAAGAAAAATAAAAATGTTCAGGCAAGTCAGAGTCACTGTTTCCGAAGCAAATTGTTTGTTCTTGCCTGAAGCTGTTTTTTGTTTTGGACTTAGCCTGGAATAAACACTTCTCACTTAGGGTTTGCAGATACAGCTATCTGGTGTATTGGTTTTAAGACCTCTGTATATAAAATATGCAATTCTTGTGCATAAGAGAGGTGAATATTTTTTTTTCTTGACAGAACAAATATAAAGGTAATGGACACATCTTTTGCTCATGCAGTCACACAGGCTGTCCACTTCTTTTGGGAAGCTGAATGACATCTAATTTTCTTCTCCTTTCTTAATATATTCTACAGCTGAGTGACACATCTCCAAAAGGCCTCAAAATGAATGACCAATTCAGTGACCAAATTTTGAAAGTAGAGGGACAAGCCCCATAACGTCAGGAACTGTGTATAATTAATACTAGCAACATTTTTTGTGAATATAAATATATTTAGCTTCTCTCTGTACCTTTTCGTGATATTTTTATTACTCGTTTTGGAGTAGCTGGGGAAATACATGGGACATTTATGCATTTTTCCATATGTGGTTTTGGTGTGGTTTTGTTCCACAGATTAAGGCAAGAAACCTGAGAGAATTTGAGTGGTCCATCGATCAAAATATTCATTTCCAAGAAGCCCAAGATGCCATACAACTGTGCAAAAGGGAGAGTATATAAATCAGACAGTCACTTTCTGGTATTTCATTCTGTGTATGAAGATTATTACTAACAGAAAAGAAAAGTTAGACAGGGCATGCAAAATACAGAAGTAATACCAAGATTCTGATTATTTTCCTGTCTTCCAGTCTTCTAACTTTTCTGCACCTGTTGAACTACAGTGTGTTATATTTCCCACCACCTGTCAACAGCTACTGAATATGCCACCCAAGCGTTGATTCATCAATGCTTTCAGTGATACTGCTACTGTAAGTACAGGAGAAGAAAAGGTTATTGGTCCACGTAGAAATACAGACAGACTAGTTGAATGAAACTTTTTCATCTTAATTATACTGTGAGTTTTCTTTTTTCCTTCACTGAGAGTAATCAGCCTGCTTCTGGCTGAAGTTGTGAACACAGGCATGAAGTTCAAATTTTTATAGGAAAATTATTAATGAAATATTATATAACATCATTTCAATTTTCTTAATTAAGATCTTTCATACCGATTGCTTTTTAGCAAGGATATGTTATGTGACAGGAAGTTAGCAACATTTCTGATGTGTTAATTTCTATTGTAACACCTACTAGGAGCTTTACTTACGGGCTGGAAGGCACTGGTTACTAGCTCAGTACTCGGCACTGAACACGACAAGAAACAACTTGTGGTAAAGATGGATGACAGGAGGCACAGCAAGTTCAAAGATTACGGAATGCAGCATAAAAGCAGCCAGAGGAAATCAGCTGTGCCCTGTAAAGACACAAAACTATGTGTGATAGACAGTTTCTAAAAGCCTCTTTGGGACCAAACATGTCTCAGTGTTTTCTGTGCATTGATACAGTTCTGTCCCACCTTTGCCTTTGTCAGGAAAGGCGAAGACATGCCTTTGCATAGCTCTCAAGAGGGATCAGTATCTAAAATGAGGTTCTGGGCCATATGGCTCCTGTCTTATTTATACATGAACCACAAATGTATTATCACTGCACAGGATGCCACCCTTGCTGCCCAGGCTTACTCCTCCGTATGAGCTGTGACTCCTCTGCAACACTTTGAACAAGGGGAATAACACCCACCTCCTTTCATTTCCTTGCACTCCCGTACCTACACTCTTCTTCCTCTGAGCGTTTTCACGGTCAATTCTGTTTATTGTGCACAGCTCAAAATGTCAGTTTGTCACTGAAGCTCTTCCATTGTCTGTGGGGTGTTGCTCAGACTGTGTCTAAATGCTTCAGATTTGGCATTAAAGAGAGAAATCCTGTCTGGCTCTTTCTGGTCAACAACATTGCTCCCAGCCAACAGCTGACTCAGTACCTCCACTCCCAGGCTGTGAAGATGAGTCACCTACCCTGATTCCAAAAATGCGTTTTGATAGTTCAGGTACTGAGTCCAGATCTTACCAAAACCATGACTCTCCTCAACATTTCTGCTCTTTAAAACACTATACTTTCCTCAGAAACAAACAAACAAACAAATTGTGTATTGTTTTAACATTGTTTCACTAATGAAGAAAGATTTCCAATTTTAGACTAACAAATATGATTCCCACTGGGATATCTGACAAAAATCCTATAAAATCCGTCACGCAAATGTGATATTGTATAGAGCTAAGAAGTTAAATAACTTATGGAAAGGAAAAAAAAAAACCATGTATGATTGTAAAAATTTTAGTTTGCAGATGCACTTGATTCAGATTGCACAGATATTTAATATTTTCATACCATACTCATGCAAAAAAAAAAAAAAAGGGACATTAAAAACATCCTTGGAAATTAATCTTGGAACCTTAGCTACTCTGTGTGTAGTGAAACTACCTGTCTATGTTCAAAGTATATTTCTCTGCAGTGTTTGAGGACTGACTTAGTGGGTTATCTGATGTAAGACATTACGTATTAGCAGGTAAATGAACAGGGAACTGGTTTTGAAATGTCTTTAAAATAATGTTTTTGTCTATATTTCACTGATCAACCCATAGGATATTTTGTTAGTGATGTGAACTTCAGATGATCTGTTCTAGTTCACATTAGCCGTAAAGCATTTAGTAAAACAAAAACTGACACATTTCTGAGTAAAAAAACCTCTAAAGGGATTTTCCTCATTTACCAAGATACTTTAGATTTCTTGACAGGTAAGAAGATATTAAATCTGTGGCTCACATAAATGTTATCATAATGCTTTTATTCCAGAGTCAGTACAACTGAGCTAGGTTACCTTTAGAGTAGTTAAAGTTCTTTGCTGAAAAATGTATTTCACTACTGTGTAGTTGGTACTGAGTTATTATGCATGCAGACAGAACCACCAAAAAGTAACGTGCTTACTCACAGAAATGGATGGGGACAGGAAAGTCCATTCATAAAGTTACATATTTATATATATAAGTTTATATACATTTATACAGAGTATCATGATTACCCCACTTGACACAGAGATGTACCAGTAAATCAAAACAATTGTTTAAAGAATAATTTTTTATTCCACTTTATTGAGTGAGTTTCTAGGAAGCTGCTGGAGGATGCTGGACAAGATATCTCTTCTTTTTCTTTTAATTTCCTTAAATTTTTTCTAACCCCAACTGTTCCCTTGGATCACTCCTAAAATTTATTCAATATAATTCATACTGCCATAATTACTAGATTCCTCCCCTGAAATATATATTAAAAAAATGTGAAGTATGTCTGCAGTATTATCAAGAGATCTGAGATTTACTTTTCCATTAAAAGAAAGTTCATAGTGACCCAGTGCGGTTTTCAGTCCAGTAATCCAGCCATGATTATCAGATCTTTCATCCACCACCAAGGATAAATAAGTGGAAAACTATACTTTTCATACCTTTAATTTTGTATTAATATTAAAGGATCTATAGGACACATGAAAATTGTAGGACATTAAAATTATGGATGGCTTTAATTTTTAATCAGTTAGTTAACAAACCTTGCATTTTTCGGCTTCATAAACCAGAGTCCCATGCTTCTAAACAGTGAAGAATGAACATTGTGAATGCGCATAACTCAAGACTTAGAAAACACAGAATATTTCTTAGCATAAAAACCTATTAACAATAGAAAGATTACCAAATATAGTATGTTCTGATAATGAGTTACACCAGGCCCCATTTTGGACAGAGCTGTGACTATGGGTACATTAGACTGAGTTATATTGTAAGAGTGGGATACAATGAGAAAGGATTCCTGGAAGGGTGGGTTAGAGCTCTCCCCACAGCTCGGTGCTGACACCCCCATTGCACACTGCCAATGCTTAATGGGAGTACACAGAGCCTGGGTTTCCATCTGGGCTGTGAAAGTTATCAGAACTTCCTCCTCTCCGGTGTTTATTTTCTTCTGTCATGATATATTCACTGGTATACAATACCTCGAGTTGACCTGTAAGTGAGAGACAGTGCCTACGTTGGGCGGGTCAACAAAAACAAGTCTGACAAAGAAACCACCAAGCAATCTCATTACGGACAAACTCTTGCTGGCAGTTTCAACGATGGTGGTAAAGTCAGAGAGGTGACAGATTTAGACAACAGGGTCAGGCTTTCATCAGCAAACGCTGATCAAGTGTCTGAAGATCCCAGATAACCTCCTTGACATCTGAGCGACAGGAACAATATGTAAATGAACTTTTCATCATGCAATGAAATCAGAATAAGCAGTAATTAAAATAAATGTATTAGTGAGGACGACTCATCAAAACCTTTCCTAAAGATCCCTTTGCATGTAGCAGAGAGCATCTTTCCCTCTGTGTAAGGATGTCCTGACCTGATTGCATTTACACCAAGACTTCCTTGTACTGCTTTGTCAGGGAAAAAGAGCCAGTTCATTTGCATAGAAAGGAGCGTAAGAAGGCCTTAGTAAAAATGAGATTTGCAATTCTGATGCTTGTTTCTAGCAAAAAATTCTATATTATAGTTGCATTCCAGAGCATGTTTCTGAGACCACTTCAGTGAGCCTCAGCTCAGTTAACAGCTCAGGTTGGATCCATCTGCAATCTGCCCTGTTGCTTGAGTTCCTAACTGCTCTCCGAGCATCTCAACCACTTTTCAGTCTGTCCTGCTGCTCTCTTCCAAACCTACTAAAAGTTCCTCAAACATTATTTTAAACAGTGAATAATCCAGAATAAATTGCAATATCTAAAATCGTAGCAACAGCCAAGGATAGGATAACATGTAATTGTCTGAGATACAGAGAGGCTAAGTATGAGCTGCAAACAGAGGTTTTCGGTCAAGCTAGAAAGTTTCAAAACTAGTTTCAGAACGAGTGAGACAGTAATGGCAAGAGCACACGTTTCTTTGAAGGAAAATGGATGACTCTCCCCCCTTGCAAACCCTTGTCCAAAGATGACTTAAACCAAAGCAAGCAAACACCCCTGCTTCAAGATCTAATGCCTTGCACGTTTATTTAAACTTGAACTGTAAAGTTACACACAGCTCTGCTAGGTTATCCATTGATGCTTTTCACTACCACCAAATAGCAGCAATCTTTGGGTCACAGTTAAGGCCCAGAGAATTCTTCTACAAAAATGGCACTCTTTTCTCAATTGCTCTATTGCAAAAAGTGCTGTTTAAGTTCTATGCTTAAGCTTAGTTTATTTCACACAGAATAAATATAGAAAATTCTGTTACTCGGGAACCCTGTGAGGCAAGTCCCCATAACAGGTCTCCAAGACATTTTACTAAGACTGATAATGACAGAAAAAAGGAGCAGGTATAGGAAAGGCAGCTACACGCAATATCCTATGTATTGAACATGACTGAGTGTGACTGATACTAATGCTTGTGGCCTACCAGTAGAACTTCTTTTGCTGATAATAAAGTTGTTTTTCACTTCAGAGGAAAAAAAAACCCAAAACCTGCAGCCAACCAGCTATGCCACCACACATAAAGGAAGGTGGTGAAAGGTTGAAGTTCGTTACACGTGGAGTGCCTTCAGAGACACACAATTTGTTCCCTTGGTTCATTTTGACAGCATTCTCATGATAGCAATCCACAGTTTATTTTATATGCTATACATCTATTCCTCTCAGATCATGCACTCAAAGTTCTCTCCCTCCTGTTATCAGGTAGAAGATGTTTGTCTTACCCCAGCCCTTTGGCCTAATGAAGACCCTTTTCTTTCCAGCAGGAAGTTTCAGAACTGAATTCATATAAGGAATTTCAATAACATCTCTCAAAAAGATGAAACCCACTCAGGGTGCATTATAGGAAATAATTCATCATTCCACCTCTTGTATACAATCAATAACACTAAAAGACTGTCTTGTCATCTTATCAGTCTACATAGGTTTTAGCAGTTCCTTTATTAAGCCTGGAAAAGAAAGCAAGGAGAGAGGGATTCTTTGAACATCCAAACATGGTGTCACACTGAGTGTGATCCTGACACTGCCCAGGGAACCTGCTATCCTTTGTTTACAGATGAATCGGTGATAACCCGGCAGCTCAGATGGAAGGTCACCACGGAGGACAACAGGGGTTTCTTTTCCATCATCCCTGAATCCTGGACGTGGCGGGGTTGACCACCCTCGGTATCCGGGCTCTCTG
>NW_010249589.1:44037-52199 GCF_000690775.1 Eurypyga helias
GACAGAAGTATGTGGAATGTGATCAGGAGATATCTGGGCAATTTGTCTTCTATTACAAATAGTAGGGAGAGGAAAGGGTGGATAAACCCCTATGAACTATCTGGAGGGAATTTTATTTCTGTAAAGGAAATAACACCACAGCCATGAAACTTTACAGGTTTTGACCATTGAGGTGGTTATTGTGCAAGACTGGTTTGGATATCCATGTGTATCTGTACTAGCAGGTGTAAACAGTCATTCATCCCACATGTGATACCAGAACTGCACTAGAGACAACCAGTGTCATCCCACTGACATCAGCATATCCAGGCCAACATTTCATCCACAGTTCCTGAGCCCGTGGGTGTAATCGCGACCCAGAACGGGTTTGCTGTTCCCAATTCGTGAAGGTACAACTTGAGCAACAGGCTAGAAATTGTACCGCAGCCATGCCAGCTTTGGTAAAACCTTACTGTCCTTCATGGACAGGTCACCAGAGCAGCACACGCTTCTGGTAGACCAGTGGTTCATCTTGGTTATCCTGATTCATCCTTCAGATCAGATTTCATCCACAACTTCTCTAGGTAACCTGTTCCAGTGCCCCACCACCATCACTGTGAAGAATTCCTTCCTTATATCTAATCTAAATCTACCTTCTTTCCTTTTAAAGATACTATGCCTTGGCCTATCACTACATGCTCCTGTAAGTCCCTCTCCAGATGTCTTGTAGGCCCCACTCAGGTACTAGAAGGTGGCTGTAAGATGACAGTGATGTAACCAACTACCTCAAAGGAAGATATAAAAACTTCTCCCACAACAATTATTGGATAATTTGCCTACAAGAGTTTCTTCTTTCCATTACTTAGAAAGTGGCTTTTAGCTTCTTGTATAGGACTTTAGGGCTTGCAACTTTTCTAGAATCCTAGGTTCACTAATACTACCCATCCTTAGCTATTATTGAATTTCCTGAAGAATTTAACCCTTTCTTCAATCTGGACTCCATATATATTTTATGGCTATAAGCTACCCAGGCTACTTACACTTTGCATAAATGAATGATTGCCTTTAATTGCTTCTAAATGGTTAGCTAACCAATGCTTAAAGTGGCACAGGAGAAAAATAAAATGTAGTAGGTTTGACTCTCCTACTTACTAACCTCTGACTTATTCACTCTGCAGATGTTTTTTATGGTTGTCTTTGACACACCTCTAAAGTGTACCATCTATGATTACACCGTCTCGTCCAGCTACCAACAGTCACTTGACATGGTTTTATCAAGTCACCACTGATTTAAGGTTTGGGGTTTTCCTTTATCGCATTTAATCTGTCCTAGAGGCAACATTTCCTTGAGGCTTGTTCTTTTTTTCTGTACACAGAGAAATTATCTGCTGAAAGAATTAATCTAGCAAGGAAAAGAATTGCAGCTTGAAAATTACTGTGGATAATAAAGCCATAGGTTAATGCATTAGGACAGCTTTGTTAACAGCAGCACAGAGATTTCATTACTTGCATGCTACTGTCAACATTTTTACACATGTAGTAGTTCACAGAGAAATACTGATGAAAAACAAGTGTCTTACTAAACTTGTGGACAAAGCCTAGATAGGGAGTCTATCACATATCTTTTTATGAAGGATGGAATTAAGCTAAAGGCAATATATTTTATTGGTTACAATGATATATTTAAGTTTACATTTGTCATAAGGAAAGCACAACAGATTAATATAAAATCATCTGAACATCAAAGAATTAATCAAAAAAAACCCAACACTACCCAAACTTTCCTCCTCCAACAAACTAGACACAAGAATCAAGAAAGAAGATTTATTTTACTACATTTAGACCAATGGATTTATTTTTAGATAAAAGTTTCAAGTTGATTTTTAGCAAGGGTAGAAGTTGAGAGATTATACAAATATCTCTAATAAGAAAAAGGAAGAAATGAGTTGTAGCTGGGGCACTGCATGTTCCATATCGGCAGTGGTTTGATTTTCTTTTGTTTCAGACAATTTTTTCTGTGTTTGTATACAGTGACATTGAATAGCAGATCTTACACGATCATTATCCATAATGAGGATAAAATAGTGCGAAAGTAATGTTATCTTGATATTCATGTCCTTGACAAACATTCTGCTTGGTATTGTGCAAAAGCCAGTCCTTATCTGGTTGTTAGTTACGTGGCTTACCTGCTATACTTTTATTTTATGCAACTTTCTGTAGTTATACAATTTATCATTAAAGGATAATTTAAGGAAAAAATTATGAAAGATACATTACTCTCTCTAAGGGATACATGATATGAAAAGGTTAAATTTTATCTGTGACAGTTCTGATTGAAACTTAAGAAATAACATTTCAAATATCATTAAACATAAAGAGAAGTTGGTCAGCAAAGCCAAGTTTCACCTTGCTTAACTTTTGGCATGTAAAGCAATGTACAGATTATCAAAATGTAGTCTTCACAGGCATTAGAGTGAGAAAGTGACCTCTGAATGACAATTTAGGCCTTGTCATTTAGACGGCTGTCTTAGAACAGGGTGAAGCTTCCGCTAGAGGTATCTGTCTTTCTCTACTGAAAACTTCCAAATGACCTCTTAAACCAAATATCTACTTTTTCGCCAGTGAATATAAAGGAGAGAACATTACTTCCAGACTCTCAACAAGGACATGGTGGTCTCCAGCAAGCTCTAGGACAGTACAGCTATGCACCTTTCTCCCAGCCAGAGATCTGAAGAGTGTAGTTTCCATATTCAGACAGCCGTTACTTAGCTACAGCCCACTAAGAGACACCAGAGAGGCTTTTGTGAACACAGCCTTTGAAGCTCACTTCTTTATTCCAAGACATCTGCTTTAAAGGTTTAGAGGGAAAAAAACTGTTTGAAATGTCAGCCATTTGTTTATCTAGTTTACTTACTGCCTACATTTCTCAGTATTTTGATCTTCTCTGTGTGTTAGGGCACAGTAGGTTTTACTATAAACCTGATAAAGAACAACAGTAACACAATGGGCATAACTCTAGGACATAAACATAACAAAACACCCAAGGGGTAGACAATTGGTTGTCAAGAGGATTGCTCATTTTCCTGGTCAATGCCACTGCAGCCTATCTGGAGCTCTTCCTTTGAGCCAGACTATTCTACTGACGGAGGCACGTGGTGCCTTGCACAGAAAGTCTCTGGTGATGGACCAAGGCCTATGTATAAAACAGCGATAAATGTACTGTTATCCATCATCTTAGTAACATCCCATTCAACTCCAATAACACCGTTTCCCTACCAAGATGTATATGGCACAGAAAGCACTCTGAAAGGCAAAGCGATGCACACGAACAGTTGCTGTCCACCCATCATCTCTCTGTGTCTTCATAAAATGTGAACTCACTTTAATCTGTGGACCCTGGATCTAATAGTAAAGTATCCTGAGTAAACGTAATCCATTTCTTCTTAGAAGTTATTCAAAACAATAGCTGAGGGTTTGATTTGGGTAGAATTTCCCCATGTTTGTAGGAGGTTCATTGGGTTCAGCATAAAAACAAAGCAGGCAGCTAGGATAGAGTGCCAGACGTGCAAAAGATAACGGAGTATAGCACATACGAACATTTTTTCTGATCAGCGCTTGCATTTTGTCTTAACTGACTGACAAAAATTTAAAGCCTTGATTTTCTGATTACTAATCTAGTCATAAGAAAGTGTTTTATTGTGAGGAATCTTGGGAACCTACAAGAAGTTTTTAAGGCACTAGATTTGATAGTGTTTCCTCTGATAAAATGTCATTGGCTTAACCTGTCTTTCTTCTATTTAATCACTTTCAGAGGTTCATTAGACCAAAAGGAAATCAGCTTTAAAACTCGAACCACATGCCACGTTCAAAGAACACAACAAGAAAAAAAAAATACAGATTGCGTCCTTAGTTTCAACATTGTATGGTCTCTCAGTAAGAAAAGAGTTAAAATGTGTTAGAAGTACCCTTTTCAAATGGGAAAATGCATATGATTTCAAGGCTATGGTTCCTATTAGTCCCTACATAATGGGAGTTTTCAAGGATACTGCATGAGTGAATTCTTGCCTTACAAGGACTTCCACTCCATTAATAATGAGTCTCTCTCGCTTGCAATTTTTTGAAATTAATATAAATCCTACAATGACTTTCCACAGTAAAGAAACACTCCTAGATAGGTAAATAGGTGGGTAGATATGAATAAAACTAATCTTAAAATTTGAGAGAGCAGAGTAAAACATTAGGGGGTACGCAAGACCCACCAGTATAATTCACGAATAACTTCCCTTGCTGGGAGCGATACAGAAAACTCTTGGAACACCGATAACATTTTAAAACACATAGCCAGGCAAAGATGTACAAAATTCAGAGGAACATTTAAATGAGAGCCCAGATTTGAGCTCATGTCTAAGCCATGCCATTTTACAGAGGTCTCCACTGTTTTGCAGTTTCTTTAATGTGGTTTTCCCTTGTCCTTCATTTTTCTCATCTGTTGTTTACGGAACTGTAATGAACAACCACAAGCACCTTGAGGCTACTTAATTATTACAAAAAGGATCCTTAAGACTTGCCTGACTGCCAGAGAGCTCAGGAAGGGTGTACTCAGGCACCTCCATATAGAGCTCTGTTTTATTTCCTTGCATACTGAGAAGACACCACAATAGCAGAAGACATTAGGATTGCTTCATTTCCATGTCTTTTTCTGGTTTTCACTGTTCTGCTCTTCTTATCACTTTTTTTCCCCACTGAGATCAACCATCCTCTCAAATTTCATCATCACTTACTTTCTAGAGGAGGTGGAATTTTCTTTTAGATCTCCATTAACTATTAGACAAAGTCCCTTTGGATGTGCTTAACTTGAAAAACCTGGAAAATCAGAGTCAAAAGTGTTGTCTATAGATTAAAGTATTATTGATCTACCACTTCCTAATTTTTTTTAATTTAGATGCTATGAGGTGTTAGTGTTTTTATGTAAACTACTAATTATAAAGACTAGCCCTAAATAAGTTTATGCTTAGACTACTGGGAGTGGGGGAGGATCACACTGAGTTTTGATATATTGGTTTTCATCATTAAGGCTTAGACTACTGCTTTTCCTAAATCCTTTTAAGAGTAACAAAGAAAATGTTCTTAATTTATTTGGTCTGAGCATATAGGAAAAAAACGAACCTCAGAAGTCTGGTAGTTGTTGCAATTATGAGAAGCAGTTAAAGCTTTAAATGAAATATTTCTTTTGGTTTTAGGTATAAAAATAAAATCAACTCCCAGCAAATCATATCCTCAGTCACTGATCCCCACTCCTTGGGAAGAGTTAGTAATCTCTTCCAAGCATCTCGCAGCCAGCTTTCCTCAGTGTCTACTCATACAGTCTGATTTTACACCCTTTCTCTGCATTGGCTTCTTTGCTTTTGTCTGTCAGACTCACAACTATTCTAAACAGTGTCTTCTTACAGAGCTCATTCACCCACGGTGTGTTCATTGGATGGTGAGTGACGTCTGCATTTGAGGTTTAAGACGCTCGTGTTTCAGGAGAGACCTTCTGTAGGATCTTTCAGCTGATTTAAGTGGGACGGACTGACCAGCTTGTGTAACTTTTCCCATGTTGAGCAATGTTCTGAACCCTGGAGATTTTACTGTTAAAGCAATGGAAAAAGGATTTATGAAGCATAAAAACCAAAGCATAAGAGATACGGGCATATAGAGCAATGTCAGTAACGGATTCACTACATGTGGGTTTTTTCCATTAGGAAAAATGAAAATCTCTACACACACGTATATGTTTATGTGTATGACTACATGTGTAAAGGAGACAAGTATTAATCTTTCTCAAATAGGTGTTCATATAGCCATTTTCAGGTGGAAATTTCAAGAGTACGGAATTCTGCAGCATGGTTTAACCCATGAGAAGAATGCTCAGAACATTTCTCAACGATGACTTTGTTTTAAAAGACTATTTGCTGAAAACAAAAAAATGTGCGCTCAGCGATCGTCCTAGTCTGCTCTTCCAGACAGGATTTAGGAAGGTGAAAGAGGAGGCAGGCTGCTTTAGCAGGACACATCATGCTGTTCTCTAGGGCAGGCATCATTTCATGCAAAAGGCAAAATGTCAATAGAAACATGTTACTACGCCACATTACAGGGGAGATCTAAGAGGTTTAGTGCCCCAGAATGTTTGGTATTCCTTTTAAGCCTGCAACTCCAAAAAAAATGTTCTAAATCCCTCATGTTTATTTGAATAGATGTTGGCAGGATAATTAAATGCTCCCTTCAAACATCCTGCTGGAAATATTAAACAGTAGTTACCTTGCTCAACTTGTTCCTTTTGTGAGGAGGGGAGCCACCTGACTGCCAGCTTTCGCCTGCCCTGACACAGACGCAAAGGCTCGGCTCCCGTTCCGATCCGTTCACACACTTTCTTCCCATGAGAAAGTGAGCGTTGATTGAAACGCGGTATTTTCTCCCAACTTGCACACACAACTGCTGCTTGTTTCAGAAAGATGTCAACTAATTTGAGCCACCTCTCCAAAGGACTCTCCAAACAGAAATGTCTTTCATAAGTTTCCGGGTCAGCAGCCCCGCGTAACCCCGGATGACTATTCCAGTCCTGGAGGCACTGAAATAGTTCCATATAAATAGAAACAGCTTCTGTACCACATTGTTGCCTCAAGCACAGCATTCAACACCTCCTTGCACATTAAAATATCTCTCCATGACACGACTTTACACAAAAGAGTGTCTTTGCCCATATGGTGTCTCTTTGATTTGCTGATTTTCTTTACTTCGATCCTCACATTTACCGAAACTTTTATATCTTCCTGAGGCTTTAAATGGTCAGCACGAATAATGCATGCGGGAGCCTTCTCTTCTACCCTGTCTGAATGCCATCAGGCGCTGAAGAACCCAAGTGCTTCATGAAGTATTTCTGTTGTGTGGCGCTATTTGTAAAAGAAAACCAGCATCAACAACTTCTGCTCAACAATCGTCTGTTTCCCTTCCTTTCGCCCTTCCTTTCCCTCCTTCCCCATAAAAACAAATAAATAATGATTCTACTTCAATAATAATACATTCCTTTAAGGATTTTGGGTCTAGTCCAGCGGTCTTGGAGGTCACCATAATTCTTTCCAGTGTCATCTTTGGACATCAGACAGTGTGTATGCATTGGACAGAACGCACGCGTTATTTGCTGTTCCAAAAGTATTAAATAAGTATATGTGGCTGCTGTGGTGCAAAATAATGGCAGACAAAATGGATGGAAAAGAGGTTCTGCATTTTCAAATTAAGATAACTAATCAACCCAACATTACTGTCCTTCTTTCCTCCTTTCCTCCCAGTTTGCTTTCCTCTCCAAACCTTGTTAGTAACAAAGCCAGTCAGGAAGGGTGCTCAAACCAGATGGTGTGAGAGCAACCTGGAACAGATCCTTCAGACTGAAGTTGTCTTCTCACGATGTATTTCCAGCATAATGTTTGAAGAAGTAGTATTTTCCAAAGCACCTAAAGAAAAAAAAGTGGATCATTTGATCATTTCTGTAATTGTTTTATGTGGGAAGTAGTGATAATGCTTTCCCTTTTGTGTTAACCAAGCAGAATCCCTGTTTTGAACTTCCATAACTAAGAACAACTGGGCCAATCCCACTCATACTGTGCCTCACCCAAGTAACTGAAGGATATTTCTCTTCTGCAGCAACAAAATTAATGCAATCAAACACAGAGCACTGTTACTGGTTTCAGATCACCATCGTGTTGGACATACAAGATTTACACTGCTGCAATAAACTTGTGTGGATAGGCTCTCTCTGGAGGTTTTCTAAACTAGTAACTCTCAACTTGATCACACAGAATACTGAGGAAACTTAGTAAGAAGAGTTTAGGCTGAAGTTGTAAGCTTCTTAGTTGTGGCTAGCAGTTTGGATCCTACACACATTTTTTTTATTTCATAATCTTGATCTGGAATGCTGTGAACTGATTATGCTTTACCATATGAAATCCACCAGTTAGCTGATGGTCTTATGGAAATCAAAGAAATATTTCCCATGCTTGTGTAGAGTCTTCTTGCTCCCCTGAAAACATTCAGGAGTGTGCACATGTGAATGATCAAAAAGTGGATCAGTTTCCACAGCCAAATTGCAGCAAAATTGTGCTTGAAGAAATTAAACAGTGGTTGTTTTCAGAAGCAAAAGGGGGGGT
>NW_010249589.1:52225-64656 GCF_000690775.1 Eurypyga helias
TGACACCAACCAAAAATCACAAAAAAAATTCAACCAACCAACCAAAACTCTGCCATTTGAGAGGGTAAGCTTTCTGCTTAACTTATATGTCAGATCTATGAAAGAGGAATTGGGCAGCTAAATGGTCGAGTCTCTCAGCAGTATGTTTTAAGGTGAATCCATCTGTGAAAAAAATCTCTTATGTTTTCAGTTAAGCTCAACAAAACCTAAATAATTCAGATTAAACCAAAGAGTATTTAAATTCCTTACTCTAAAAGGGAAACACTAAAACCACATTCTTTAACGTCAAATAGAGTGTTTCATTCACATTTTGCAAAATGCTTGGGGGGGGGGGGGGAAATACAGAAAAGGGGCTGGATTTCTGAAAGAGTCTGCAGATTCCTCTTACCTCATCAGTGAGCAGTTACAGCATTCACCGGGAGGGTGTGACATCCTTCCATCCTGCAAACTACAAGCCTTACAGTTTCAATTCCTTTTGTTGGACATGCTACTTTTTGCATGGAACAGCAAAATGTTATTGTGCCAGGCATCAAAGAGGTAATAATGACCCTGCAGCCAAGCTGGCTTCCTGCAAAACAGATAGGTGCCTGTTCAAATTCCTGTCAAGAATCAATGACTGTCTTGTTCGAAAAACATTCAGCTGTATGAACAAGAATTCCAACCAAGAATGAATGAAGAAACTTACCTGCATAACCATCAGCCTGTGTGGCTGAAGCAGCCTTCAACAAGACAGAAGATAAAGAAAGGGTCAAGTACTTTGCTGAAGAGACACAGCTGACTCTACTTCTCCTGTTTCCTAGGAAGTTGCTCTTCCTCTGGCTGTTTCCCACAGAGGGAAATATCAACAAAAAAGGAATTTGCTAAATTTAGACAAATTTTACTATTTCAGGTTCATTACAATCCTATTTCAGGCTAATTTAATGTTGGCAAAACCAAATTTTTTTCAATGTGAGATATTTCTGTTGGTTAAGAAACTAAGATTTAGCCACTTGTCAGTATATAATATCTGAAAAAAAACCCAACAGTATCTTATAGAAAAATCTAACTGATGTAACAACCAAGAAATAATTAGTAAGCTGTTGTTAACGATTTATCTGTTGCGGTCTGAACTAACAATTAAAACAACATGATTTTCTCTTTTCTGACAAACATTTAAAAGCCCTTTGGCTTCTGAGATAGGATGTAGATTCATGTATGTGGCTATCATCGCAAAAATATGACAAAAGTGTCTGTTTCGAAGTAGGGAAATATACAGAAATTATGAGCGGGTCTTCTGAAATGGTTTCAGATACTTTTATGAACTCAAATTAGGTCTTGTTAGAAAAGATTATAAAGTCGTGGATTATAAAGAGTAATATTACAAGAAAGAACTGGAAATGTGATAGTATTCAAGAAATAGATGACAATGACTGGGATTATATTACAGGATTTACTTTATGACAGAAGATCTGACTTTCTAATGTGTAAAAACTTGAAAACATAGCCTGAGTAATGAAACTTGAAAAAAATACCAGGTAGCATAAAAAAGAACAGAAACAATTTTATTGTTTTTAATGGAACATTTAGCCAAGTAGTGTATTGTTTGCCCTAGGAGATCATCAAAGAAAATAGTACTGCTAATTTTAAGAAAGCTCTTGATAATTTTATTATCCATTGTATTATTTGTATTTTCGCAAACGCTTTAAGATAACAATGAAGATAAAGTAATATTGTGCTTGTGGCTTAAACTGATTGTTAACACACTCAAGAAGGAACATTTTGCTTGTGGTAATGTATCAGATAATTACTTAATTATATGTCTTATATTCCTCTGAGACACTTGGGGTGGGACACTACTAATTTAAGGAAAAAAATACTGTTTGTGTCCTCACAAAGATAGTTTTCTTGACTTCAGTGGGAGTATTTATATGGTTTGTTTAAATACAGCCTTAGATCCCAAACGATTTCCTAAGGATTTCCCTTGCTGTTATGGTGACTTTGGAGGCATTGCCAGCGTTTGGCAGAATTGGGCTGTCTGCACTTCGAGCCGTTATTCCCACTGCAAGTTTTTGTCTTACCTGGCATTAGAAAACTGAAATTTAGGCAGGTATTCATAGTTGTTTAAGCTCCTATAGTTGACCTATTGTCAGTGGTGAAGAACAACCACTTTCTGAGAACGACACTGATCATCTTAAGATAGGTATGTAAGATAAATGGGATGTGTTGCCCTCTGGGTGAGCTCCACTGTTTCCCAAATGCCTCACTTACCAGCACATAGAAACTCACTAATGGCTTAACAACAGCACGTTTCCTGAACGGAGGGCTCTGCCATGCATTTGGTGGGCCAGCAAAGACAATTCCTACTATGCATTTGATAGTGTGATATACACATGAAGTCCTAGAATATGGTTAAAATATAATTATTCAAGTATTACTGTAGTAGTTAATATAGGGGGTCCTTATCTCCACTTTTGTGAACTATAGGCATGAACGTCAAAAGGGACATTTAGCACTCCTGGTTTAATATCCTGCATAAAACAGAGCCTAGAACTGAGGAACGTAAGGCAGGAAGATACAGGAAGAACAGGGAACCTTGTCTGAACCAGAAGAGTCCACAGACCTTCTATTTCATCCTGTCCCTAAATCACAACATACCTCAGCATCACGTAATAAGTTTAAGACCACTTTACCCTCATGTTTTTGGCTGCAAGTTAGCTATCCTGGCTAAATCCCAGCATTGAGAAGACTCTCCAAGCACAAGCTAACATCTTCAAAAGTTAAAGAATGTGATTCTTCCCCTGGAAGTCTCCTGGCTTCTAACCTTCCTTACTGCTAGGAAAGTGCTCTTCATTTGAATTTAGCAACATTCTACTTGCAGCTGTTAACTTTCAGAAAGTCCGTTGTAGTTTCTGCCTTAGAAACAAAGAGCCTTTTAAGCCTAGCTTTTTTGTCTCTCCGTTGTAATCAAACCACCAGTTAGTCGTCTTTTCCATAATGGGTGTGTCAATACTGACTTCAGTGGAAACAGGACTGAGTTGTTAATTTCAAACTAGTCACTGAAAATATTTTTCTTATCAGCAGTTTTGCTCCATCACATGCACACTTTAGCTTATTATTGTTGGGCTGCTCACATGCTGGGCAGTGGGTTAACACTGTGTTTTTGTTCTGTAGAAGAAGGAAGCTCTGAAGCATTTGGTTTTGGGAATAACATGCGAAAAACAATGCGAATTTCTTAAGCAGATGGAAGAAAAACTCAACAGAAATTAAATCTTGGATCTGCATACAGCACAATCATCCTTTTTAATGTCTACATCTGCCTTCATCTGAGCCAAGCCTTTCAGAATGGTGGGGCAGTATTTATCTCTGGAAGTCACTAATGAAGTAATGTATTTAAAAATAAGTCTGTTTCACTATTTCTAACCTTGTAACATTGAATCAGACTGTGCCTACATGTGCCTATGTCTCACATTAGAGATAACCAGAAATGGTAGATCATCATAGACCAAATATAACTGAGACCTGAAAAGAATATTTTTTTATACCTTTTGGTGTAATAGTGATGGATGCCTCTTAACAGAACGGAGACTGCAGACTGAACCAAGGAGATATAAACTGGAATATATTTATCATAGAAATACAAGCCACATAGGTAAGGGGGAAAGTTGACTTACTGTCTTGCATAAACAGAACTAGAAGTGAGGATGAGAGCAAATTGTTCCAAGAGCAAGCTCTGGAGAGCTCACCATGGCGAAAAGCTGCTGGAAGACAATTTTTATTTCGCGATCTTTCTTTCTTCCTAATAGATGGAAGATATATGTAGCAGGAAAACTATCTCTCCAAAGAGGTCCCAGAACATGGCTGAGTCTTAAGGCGTCCAGGGACACTTGTGCACCACCACTACCTCTGACTCCAGTTACGAGATAAATGGTAGAATTTAAAGCATGTTCATTCCTAAGTTCATGCCTTCTGGGAAAGGAATTAGACACACACTTAGAGCTCAGGAGTTCAATTATTTTATACTTTACGCTGAGTTGGCAATTAATAAAATGCTATCTTTTAACACATTATAACAAATCACTTTCTTCCAAACTAAATTAAAGGTAATATTTCTATTAATGAAACTTTACAGGTGCCTAATTTAACCAGTGTGAGAATAATGACCTTAAAGCATTCATGCAGAGATTTAAACAGGAGAAAATGAGACTGTTTTAATACTTAATTTCATTCCAGTCTTTTCTGCTGCCACACATGGTCCAAATACACTCAACATATTCTAGCAATACAAGTGCTACAGTTTTGGGTTGTTTTGTGTTGTTGCTTTTTTTTTTTTCCTGAGAGGAAGTATCTCTTTTTCTCTTTTATTATGGAATTTGTATTTATTTCTTTGGGTGTGACAAGCACCTATTCCAGAATGAGAGAACAAGGTGAGGGAGATGGACATCCTGTTGATTCAGCTCTTAAGCTCACATACTGCAATCTACAGAAACCATCTGGATAAGTTTGCAAAACAATGTATTACCTTACAAAACATATCTTCCTGGTAATTCTATAGTCTAACTTCTTTAAAATGAGTCACACAAACTGATGAGACTCACCCGCAGTATTACGGGCCGCTGTGTTGACAGCATTGTCCGAGACAGCTGTCCATCAGGGTTTTGACAAAATACAGAGAGGGGAACAAAAATGGGTGAAACTCTTGGTAATTCCACGAAATGGCATTGTACTGAAGAGCATGTATAGAAGTGCAGCATGAGCTCAGTGCATTAATCAGAATGATTAAAGAGTTAATTTCTGGAGCAGTTCGATGACAATTATTTTTACAGGATAAAGCACCAGATTTTGATTTTATTTTTCTGTTCCATACTTAAAATTGATATCTAATTCTGAAGTTGGTGGTTTTTTTTGTGGGTTTTTTTTTTTTTTGTGTGTTTTTTTTTTTTTACAATGCCATTGTAATAAATCCAGTCAGGGCTATAAAAGTCTAAAGGAGTATGAACAACTCCCTTCATTTAACCTAATTGGGAGGACATGATCAGGTGAGAAAAGATAAACAAAGGGAATACCAGAGCACACAGAAGAAATGAGACATTTACAAAAAGATCCTTTTGGCCAGCTGGGAGGAAAGGGAAGTATTTTATTCTGTTCCTTTTATATCCTCAGTGGACATAAACTTTTATCCAAATATTTGTTATGCTTTTTCCTCTCCAAGAATACCTGTTCAGTGTTCTGTTCCTATGGATGCATTACAATAACTGTTTTTTTAGGGTTCTGTGGATCTAATAGATTATTGTTTGCATGGCTGAAAGTAACTATGGGGAAAAAAAAGTGCCAGGCTCTAACTGGGCAATAGAACAATTAGTGAACATGCATATGTTGAACCTACTCATTTGTGCATTTATGAATTGCTGTGAAAATTGGGAAAGACTGGTTTTTTAACCTTCTTTTCAGTGATAGGGGCCACAGTCCAGCAAACTGGTGCAGGATTCTGGAGTGTAATATAAAGGAAGATTAATGGGAAATTCATTGATTTAGTTGAGGACTGGAGATTTCGTTGCGCATCTGTTTCTAGAAGACACCAATATTCATCACAGTTTTGAAAGTTTGCTTGACTTCTCTTCGTTATTTTTTGTAGGAGGAAGTAGGTAAACAGGACAAGAAGTAAAATGGAAGAACATCCCCTCCCAGTTCCAGAACACACTGAAATACCTCAGTCTTGTTCACAGTGGCTTCTGTGAGATTCCCTACCTAGAAAATGCCTTCTATGCAATGGCATGTACCCCACAAATGGGGCAAAAAGAGTAGTCTGTTTTTAACGTAGACTTGAAAGATGTCCCATAGATGTAAAATTTTGATAGAAAAATAGTGGCAGACCAAAATTTAGCCTAAGATCTTCAACATTTGCATCACAGATTTTGGATTTATCTGTCCCTGGCATAGAGAACCAGTGGCAAAGTTCAGATCATGGAGCTGCTCTTACAGAAAAGCCAGAAATGTATGTAGAATTTATTCTACAATGCTTAAAAAAACCTGTATATATACTCTATTTTTTCGCTTTAGATTTCTGAGACATAAAAACCAGATATTTCTCTTATATTCATTAGAATATCTTCTTAAATTCTACAGATTTTCCCCCTTTCAGTTCAGGAATTTGAAACTTGTTTACCTGTGGAGACAAGGGCTAAATGATGCCATGGGCTATATGTGCCTGCTTGTCTAGTGTTCTCTTTACGTTTCATTTTCCCCTCGAGCATTTAAACTTTAGCGTGAATTTGAACCAAACCTATCGGCTAAGAAGAGATCTAAAAATTCTGAAGTTCTCGTAAAAATAATGAAAATATGTACCTGGATAGACATCTTATTAATTCCACCTCGAGGGAAAGAAGTTGGTGTGACAGTAAAAGATTTAACTCTAAGAGAAGTTTTATTTTGAGTCTGTCCCTTATCACACATCAGAATTATCATTCTTGAGTAAAGATTTCTTTCCTCAGGCACATAACAATGTGCGAGCTCCAAATGATGCTTTTCCTGCAGTTTGGAAAGGCAACCTCTCCTTTTTTTCATCACTCATTTCTTGCCTATCCTTGAACTAATTTTACTTCTCCAGTGTCTATGCAAGGGTAAGGTCATGCTAAGCTTTAGCAGTTCTTTCAAAGTCACTTAATCATGTGACATAAAATAACTAGAAACCAAGTTTCATTATTCTTGGTTTGGAACCATTTATCAGAATAATCTCTGCGTAAAACTGTGTGATCAATTGCATTGTCAATATTCGAAGTTGTTTAAAAACTGCAAACCACCACTACTTCAAGTTTTCTTTGAGGGGTGGGAAAAAAATCCCCGTTTTTTGGCCTGATTAAGATTCTGCTGTCCTTATGCAAAAGGTGGGATTCATCTCACCTCACCTATTTGTAAGTACCTGTTGTGTAGATATCCATATATGTGTAAGATCAGCACACTGACATATAAAAAAGCATGGGGTGTGATTCATGGTTCTCATTTAGAAATCAGAGTTCTTTGTTAAAATGTGTTGTCCTCTAACAATGTCTGTGTTTCACCAACAACTAAGAAGGGAGAGCAGATTATCTTCCCAGGTGT
This sequence comes from Eurypyga helias, assembly GCF_000690775.1. Taxonomy (NCBI): domain Eukaryota; kingdom Metazoa; phylum Chordata; class Aves; order Eurypygiformes; family Eurypygidae; genus Eurypyga; species Eurypyga helias. Next base: position 59,300 of record NW_010249589.1, read on the forward strand.
GAATGTCTTACACTAGGAAGCTGAGGGGGTGACTTTTTACAAGGGCCTGTAGTGACAGGACAAGGGGTAACGGGTTTAAATTGAAAGCGAGGAGGTTTAGATTAGATATCAGGAAGAAGTTCTTCATGGAGAGGGTGGTGAGGCACTGGAACAGGTTGCCCAGAGATGTTGTGGATGCCCCATCCCTGGAAGTGTTCAAGGCCAGGCTGGATGAGGCGTTGAGCAACCTGGTCTAGTGGAAGGTGTCCCTGCCCATGGCAGGGGGGTTGGAACTAGATGATCTTTTGGTCCCTTCCAACCCAAACCATTCTGTGCTTCTATTTTACATTTAACCAAACAAGTGTCATCTCAAGGCTCTCACCTTCATAGGTTAGGGTTCTGCCTTACAATATGAAAATGAAAACTCTTTCAGAGCATTGCTGATTCATCTCTTTTTCTCTGGCATCTGTGTAAGTTCTTTGTCTATATAGGGAATTATGCAGGCAAAAAGAGAAGGCATGAGCTCCTATTTAATGGCCTTAACACGGGGGCTAGGCAGGATGTCATTGTTTCCCTCCATTCCACAAAGATTTTTATGGAAATGTGATGTGTCCTGCATGAAAATATGCTGTCTCCTGCTGATACATTAATTTCCATCAGGCTTGGTGTGTAGTCAAGAAGGATGATCCTATATTAGTCACAGCTTTCACAGGCACTGTCTGAGCAGCTTTAAAAGCCGTACTGCTGAGAGAGTGAGGGTCCAGGGAGACCTTAGGAAACATAACTGATAACAGAGAATGTTATCACCCACCTTGGAAGAGACGATTCATTTTCTTAAATTCATTCACTCTCCCCCTTTGAACAGGGAATTTACTTTTTATGCCTGCAAGATCCTCATTCATTAGATAAACCCATGTGTTGCAAAAAGCATCTGAGGAAACAACTTGCCCTTTAATATATTTACTAGACTTTATTTTCCTCCCAGACGTGTCATATATTAAACTGCCACCAGAATAACAGCTATTCCAGCTGACGAATACATGAAATCAAAGACAAGGTATGGTGGTTAATTTTGGCATCTTACATACACAGACTAGATGCTTTACTAATTGACAGAGAAGTATTTTTGTAACTAAATACTACTATAATAAGTCATCTGGTTCAGGTCTAGAAAGTGCAGTTGAAACTGTCAGTTAATGCTACTTAAGAGCACTTGAAGGTTCAATGGATTATTCAAAAAGGGCACTGAACAGACTTTTCTCTAAGTGCATAGCTGACATGGTATAAGTTGGAAATGTAATTTGAGAGGTTTTTCATTAAAAGGATACCCAAATGTGTACTTCCTGGGCCCACAGCACAGACAGTCTCAGATGTTCAAATGCATTCCTGACATAACACTGGTGATTGGGAACATTTAGCAATTGCTAAGGGATACTTACTCACTTGAGTAGGCCTATGAATTTCAGAATATGCTAAAATAATACAAATGTACAGCCTTCAAAGGGGCTGAAAGTTCAAGTGATTTGAGTGCCTGATACCATTCTTTGTTACTGAGACCAAATGACACAGAATGGTCTACATCCTTATGATTAAAAACTCTTGCCCCTCTAAATACTGTTGTCACATCTATCATACTTACTGGATATGGTCTTCAGGCCTATTCTAACTCCCAGGAGATGCCTAGTTTGCCCAGGCAAAATCTCTGATTGCTCTTAGAGTCTTAACAGGCTACAACGCAATTCAGTGTCCAAAAATTCACCTGCCAGTGTTTAACTTACTACTACGAACATAACGAGGGGTCCTTCTTGGGATAGCCTGGCCTACTTGATAACTGCATGTTTTAATATTTAAGGAGAGGTTTGCATCCTTCTTTATTAGTATGGATAACACCTGTGAATTTAATGAGAAAACAGTCTATGAATACAATGAATAAATTAAGACCCAACATGGTCACAGTGTATCAGTAATAAATAATGTCTTCCATGGAAAAAGGCGGCTATGGAGACTTAATAACAAAGAGTCTTTGTGGAGCTAAATATGATGATATAGGTTATAAAAAATTCAGTAAAAACCTCTACAAGGAGGTAAATTGCCAATGGAAAAAAATTTCTACTTCTTTCCTTTCTTTTGTTCAGGGATGGGAGATGGATACTTAGAAAAATCTATCTTCACAAAAAGAAATTAGTACTGTACAGTTTTAGGAATAAATTCTCCTAAGTCTCAGAATAGGGGTTATTTTCCTTAATTTACTATATTATTTTCGTAAAAGACAAAATTATTTCATACTGTGACAGATGAAGGCAAAAGGTAATGCCAAAAGGGCAAAAGTGATCCCTAGATGTATAGTCATGGGAACGGAGTTTCTGCTCTGTCTGCCTACTCCCTGTGAAAAGCTGCTTGACTGTTCCTTCCAGTTCTTTGGACTTTACAGTTCAAAATAGATGTTGATGAACGGTGCAGAATTCAAAGAAATCCTGAGTTTGAAAGCTATGTATTATTGTAAAATCTTCAGAGAACTTTATAAATTCCAAAGGTTAAGTGATGCCTTGCATGACACTCTGATTTATGGGAGGCACCAAGTTGATAAGCAATGGCATAAAACAAATCTAAAAACAACACAGAGCTATGAAGTTGATGCAGGGTATATTCAGAATAGATGCAAGTTTTTTTTTACCAGTAAAGGACATCACTGTAACTAAATGGAATAATTCACCAATGGCAGCAGTGGAGTGCCCATCACTACAATTTCTTCAGTAAGTATTGATCTGGGGTTTTTTGAAGTTTCTCACAGAATCTAATCTAAAGATATTTTAAATTGGTTCTTTATGATTTTATTTTTCATAAATTTATGAAGAATCACTCAACAGCTAAACAAAACTCAATTATTAATTTCATTTTAAAAAGAAAGTTCATAAAAGTCATTCAGTGATGGACTATCTGCATCTTTTTTGGAGAATGTATCTATGTATCTTTAAGTCTCACTTTTTTTTTCCCCTATCTGAATATAACAAAAACAGATGTTAGAGGGCTGGAATTTGTGTTTGATCTGAAAACGGGCCAAAAGTTCTCCTAACAATGAAAATGACATTCATTAATATTTGCCAAAATTGTTGAACCACACTTGCTACTGTTTGAGTCAATTTATTAATAACTGACAAGCACTCTAGCAAGGTCTTCTGGCAAGAATGAAACAAAGGAAATGAGCCAGAACAAATGTAATCAAGAAATGTAAATAAACTTTAGGATAAAAACATGGTATGTTTGAACTTAGTATGAAATATTGACAGTTTCCTCCAGGAACTCTGCAGGTGGAGGAAGAAACTTGGAGATTCTCTGTGGAGAGGTGGGGGGGAAAAAGAAATACAAGTTTTCGCAGGGAAACAATGGGATCATCTCACCCACTCTATCAAGCTCATGTCATTGCAAATGGCTCAGCATTATGTTCTGGCATTTAGGAGTTACAGACTCTCTTCTGTGCTTTCAATTAAAAGGATTTGAAAGGGTTTCAGACGGCACATGTAGTTCTGCAGACACTGTTTTGCAGTTGTTTCATTTAAACGTCTCTGTGATGAGACTGGGACTCAGTCATTAGTGACTGCATTTTACAAGCAAAGGCTTTGGAAGAGGGCTAGGTCCTTAGCCGGCAGCATGAACTATTGCTATGCACCATGATTTGGTCCAGATTTACCAGGTTTTACAAATGGTCCCTGACATCTTGCTGGTGTCATACTCACCCTCACGGATATGAATGTCTGCAAGAACTGTAAGTTCTGCAAGTGCAAAAATTCTGGGTTTTTTTGAAGCTTGCCTGAGTGTACAGTGAGTTTTGTAGCTAGTAGCTAGCTGTACTAAGGGGTTTTTTTTTTAGTGTAGTAGTCTGCAACTCACTTCACTTTGTAACTTTTCCCTAGGACTTGATGGTATCACTCCAGAGTCCTCCTCTGCCTGTGGCTTGCATCACTCACTCCTGTTAGATCTGCCGGGCTGACATGTGATATACAACCTGGTAACTGCTAGCCCAAAAAGTAACTGTGAAGGGGAGGTATCAGCCCATCTGGGGTTTTGTGCTTGTGATAAACTTGTCAATTTAAGTCCTGTTTGTAAACTCACAACAGTTCTGAGTGCTTGGGCTAGCAAGGGCACAGACTTTGGTGGCACTCTCTCTGTAGATAACAAGGTCCCAGGGAGGTTTTATGGTACGTGTCATAGGGGAACACATTAAAAACCCAGTCTGATGTTCTTTAACCTCATCTATACTCAGGATGTTTATAGTGCTAAATGTAATGGACAAGGGCCCACTCTGTCCCTGAAGTCAGCTGACATGGCATAACTCACATTCTTATTCTCTCATCCTTCTCTCATCCTCCCCCTAACTAGGACACCACATCCCTAGTGCCTGGTGGGACATGGCAGCCCAACACCAAGGCACCGTCTGAAGGAATGCTTGGTGGTCTACTCCAAACTCTGCCAGAAGCTCTCTTTGTTTGGTGTGCATGTGTCAAAGATGGCCAAGCTTAATTCTCCTCCAGCCCTAATAGGCAGGAGATAGATCTTACGCAGCTCTTGTAAGCATGCAAGGATTACTCTAAGCCTGCCCTCAGCCTGCAACATGGACAGAAATTCAGTGAATCAGAGGGACTGTGTGAATCAGTCCACTTTCAAGGCTACTCTTCCTCTGGAAATGCCTCCCTTGGATTCAGTGGAGTCCCAGTAAGGATGAGTTTCACCTAACAAATTCACATCCATTCACACTCTTGCATAAAAATTTGTTTGCTGGTATCCCAGGTCTGACTTTATTCTGGAGCATTTCAAATGTGCAGGTAATTTATCAAGTTCATTTTGCTTATTAGAGGGATATAGAGAGGTAGCAATGAATGTAGACATGAGTTCAAAACTGTTCTAGGCAGACAGTACATAATGATAATGAGGTGATTCCTACATCATGTATCTTTTGGAGCTCCTCCACCATAAATATTTCATATGATGCAACGAGGACCAATTTTTAAAAACCCACTGAATTTGAAACATGCACTCTACAACAGATTAATATTAAGATTAGAATTAAGGAAAGTTGAAAACTATAATCATTTAAACACAATTTATAAGCCTAATTTCCTGCATGTCACTCCCAGATAATAAATACTTTTCTCTTGGCTTGGAAAAGCTGGGGGGAAAAAAAAAAGTTAATTTAAGGCTCATTAGTTTATTTTTAGTAGCTTAAGATCTGAGGGATTCGAAAACATTTCCCTTTTCTAATAGAACATGCCTTCCTGTATACCAAGGATGTCCACTGACCTCACTCCCTCCTGGAAGGTGCTACTGATCCATGACAGAAATCCTGTGAGGGCTTTGAAAGCTAAATAGGAACCGGGGCGGGG
>NW_010249590.1:0-16156 GCF_000690775.1 Eurypyga helias
AGCTGGAGTTAAACCACAACAGTCTAATAGGCTGCCTACTCCCTTCACCAATCACTAATAAAAAATGGAAATTGAGACTACCTCCTCACAACATTTATTATCAGAAGAGAAGCACACTTTTCTGTATTCTCCAAGTTGATGACAATCTAAAATAGGATTCTTAAAGTCATATCAGTGCCAAACCATGAGAGCTTAGTCCTAGTCTCAGAAGTCCTTCAGGGAGCACAAGCAAACCCAAGAGCTAAAGACAGGAGGTTATATCAATTTGGCAAGCCAACTGAAATGGTAAACAGGATTCTCCATTGAGCGACACCAGACATATGTATTTGGCTTATCAGCACAGTGAAAGAATCTTCTGGCCATTTAACTTACTGCTCTGCTGTCCAAGGGGGAGCTGTGGGAACAGGGACATTTGCAGTCTCTGGAACCAGCCAGCTGTTGGATTACTTTGAAGCAGTTTTTTTGGACAGATGTTTCCCCATTTTGAATTACATGTTACAGCCTGAGAGAGGTACAGAGGGAAGAAGACTGACATCTGTTCTCAGTGGTTTGGGTTTTTTTTTTTTCCCCCTTCACTCAGTCACATGTGTCCTTTCACATCCATCGTATAATTACTATGTTCCAAGTAATGGGACCACTGAAGAGCAGAAAAGAATAGTAGAGAATAGGAGTTAAACCCCAAGTTCTGGGCTCCAGAAAAGGGGCAGAACTCTTAAATTATTGTTTTCCCTTTTGCCATCCTTAGTCCCATTACTGGTGAGGAAGTAAATTCTGATCCAAGACTGTGAGTGTGGATGCAGAAGCAGTCCGAAATGATATGTGCTCTGTCAACACCTAGACACAGCCCTCTTATGCAGGTTCTGGTTTCCTGCAGAAAGAAATCCTTCTTTTCCCCCCAAGGGTCCTGAGTATAAAATGTTTAGTGCAATGAAAGGGCTTCCATTTCTTCTGTTTCAGGATTACTAGTGAATTGAGGCTGTAAATGATTTAAAAGCATAATCTACAGAAAATGTTTATCTCTAAGAGTGCTAAGTGCTGACCTGGGAGAAAATCAGTCATTTTGCTCTTGCATGCTATTTTCTTGTTAGTTCCAAGCTCCACTCTACAAATAGGAGACTGAGTTCCATTGTCTTTGAAATTAAACATCTATATCAGACTTAGCAGTTTGGAACTACAGGAAGGCATCAGTCAAATGGCTTTAATTATTCACATTCTCTCCTTGCTCCCTCCTTTCTCCCTCCTCATTTTGCTCCAAGTGATCAAAAGCTAAGCTGTTGTTTGTGTCATGGAATATCAAGCATATTTTCTTATATTCTGCAGATATCAGTCATGATCTCATATGTCTGAGCAGCATGAAAATGACTGCTGCAATGTGATCTAAGCTGCTCTAGAGACTTGGCTGATTGATAAATAGACCACATGGGTGCATTGGGTGCAGCAGTGGACATTTCTGGCAGTAATCTGCGATGGCTGGGAAAGTGTCCATAAAAGCAGAGATGACTTTTTCCCAGTGTGGAGCTGAAGTCCCCCAGGCCTGACAGATTTCTCCCTTGCAGACCATCTCTTATGACCATCCAGTTAGTCCATCCAGAGCAGGCCAGGCTACCTGCCGATCACATCTTCATCTCCTATCACTTGACCATCAGAGGAAGTAAGTCAGTGCATGTAAACAATAAACAACTTCCCAGGAAAACATTGTACACCAGACCCTGTTGCTTGTGCTACTAGCAGGGGTTTTCATTACACATAGAAGATTTGTTCTCATCATTATTGTTAACAAGAGTGGTTCTTCTGGTTCTTGACCAAAAATATATTTCAACAGCAGATGAGAAACTGGTAAGTCACATTGACAGAAAAATTTCTCAAGCGAATCAGAGAACAAAACCCTTGCAATAATATATCTGTCCTCAGAAACAAGCAAAACTAATAACCAAACTCCTATATAATACACCAAGATGATGATGAACTGCCAAAATAACACAACCAAAATCTTATTGAAGAAATAGGAGCCAATGACAACTGATCATTGGTAGAGTTATCAGGTGATCAGAGGGACATTTCTGCCAGGCATGATATGGCAAAAGAGGGATCAGGAAATCAGGTCATATTTGGCATACAGCAAGTGTGAAATCCACGAGTGCTTCCTCTACTGCCCCACACAGTCTTGCTGAGTATATTCCTTTCCATGCAGCTGGGTCCCTATAAAGCCCTGTAAGGACAATTCAGCAAAAACCTTTAAAATACTCCTCAAAATATAAAGATTCTCTGGCTTGTAATGGTGCTAATATCCTCTGTGAAGTTATTTTTTAATGGCTGGGTATCTTCTACTACAACCATGAATTTACTTCAAAAACAGAAAATTCAGATTCATATTAAGATGCCTGACTAAGAACATTCACACATTTATAAAACTTCTAAACACCGTTTCATCAAAAGTGGAGTGTATCGAAATCCTTTTTCTTTAACAGCAAGACACTTTTCAGTCTGAATCTTCTGCCCACCACCTTCTTCCCAAGGCCTTCCAGTCTTTCTTCCTTCATACTTCCCACACTTCATTGGACAGTCTCCCACCCAGGTACCAGAAAGACATGAAGGCAAGCAAATTGGTGCTCAACTCGGCTTCATTTCCTCTCCAACCACCACAGATATCTATCAACATGCAGCTGCTAAACAGGGGGAACAGGTCTTGCCTTGCCCATTCTCATACTTTACTGCAGGGTAGCTTGAAAAAGGAAGAGTTCCTGCAGGACACTATGCAATACTCTGCTCTGTGCACATTAACGGATATTGGTGCTGTACTCCATCTGAGTAGTGTGAATTTAAAAGTGAGAGAGCAAGAGCTACACCCCCCTCCATATTTGGTAACAGCTTGCATAAAACAACCTGGTAGCAAAAAGTCACGTGATACTCTGAGTTGCAACTTCACTGAAAAAAGAGGATACAGCCTCCTTTCTCATTTTTTATTTTGTTAAATAGGGAAGAGTTACTTCTTCTTAGATAAGCAAATCGCTCTTCATGTTGGCAGTCCAGATTAGCACAATTTCGTTTTCATTTTCTGCTGCTTACATTTCATTTGGCCTGTCAGCAACCTCAAAAGTGAACAAGAAGACTGCAAAGATCTCACCAGCACAAAATCTTTAGACCCCGCTCCCTGCCTGACAGCACTGTGGAAAGCCTGGAAGCACAGGAGCAGCCTATATCCCTTCCACATATTGAAGAGGTGCTATAATTTTATCTGCTTCATTATTAAAGGGCAACCATTAGGAGAGCCAAGCAACACTAATGAAGCCTTGGGCACTATCACACATTGATTAAATACTGTTTAATGTCTCAAAATGACAGGAAAAAAAGGAGCTCAGGGAATCCCAAAGAAGCAAAGCAAGTCAGCAAGGCAAATAGATCTGCAGTGATTCTCTCATACTAACAGAGTTATTTTGATAGGAAAAATGACAGAGAGCAGTGTGCAGCACCATCAGGAATTTTCTAGCATCTGCCCATTCATCCTAATTAAAAATATTAAATGCATTCAGCACGTGTAGCAATAACTATATTATCTTAATTTCCCATTCCTGTACGAGAAAAGAAAGCTCACATCTTAGAGCAACTTGTATTCTAACTAAATCTCCCATCACATTAAGTTCTTCACTTCATTCTTCTTCCTGTGTTTCTTGCATATTAGCTGTATTTACATATCAATCACAACTTGCACATCAAAAAAATGATTTTATTCCTTCAAAATAATTCATATCAGACAAAAGCAATTAATATACAAGTAAACAGAATGAAATGCAAAGCTAACGGCAAACTTACTTATTAATCTGCTAGCTTTGTTTTTGGTAGGCATCTTGAGGATAAATGCAGTGTGACTACTCATTTGAATACACTTTGTGGGTTATATCTTTGAAGATTTGAATTCTGGGTTTTGCACATTGTCTAGATTGAACTCATTATTGTTTAGAACAGAAGTTTTTAGAACTTTAATCCTGCTCTGAATAAACTGAATAATGAAACACCCCCGCAGTTGTTGTTAAGAAAGTCAGCTGTACCAACAGTGCCTTTCCTCACTGAAGGAGAGCTCATCACAATTCCAGGAGGCTTGGTTATAGGAATCCACACTCAGCTACTTCCTGTTAAAAGGCAGCTCCATGGATCATGATGGAAAAGTTTGGGATCGGCTAATCTCAGAGCACAGTACAGACATGGTACTTGGATTTTCCACTCTAACCTGGTGATTTGTTCGTACTTTGAAATAGTTGAGTTTTAAAATCTTTGAAGATACTAGATGAGATGCTAGGAATTAGCACTGGGGCTTTAATTAATCCTAGAGTATAAGTTAGGTGAAATTCATGCAGAGCAGGAGGATTGAGCCCAAACTGCATCACTCCTCTGAACAGTGCATACTTCAGGATTCTCCATTTTCAGTCAATGAGATATTGCTACTTGTCCAGGGGCAAACAAATATTGGGGATCCCCATCCTAAACCCTAATCTAGCAGCTAGGCAAACACAAGGAATTATGGTCATCAATTCAGCTTCATGATGGATTTAAATGTGCCCAAATTAACCTAAACTATGTTTCCAGCTGCATCACCTATTGTTAAAGCTGCCTTATAATTCCCATTACAGTAAAATTTTCAGCTTATTTTACCTCACATCCAAATAACTTCTTGGGCTGAAATTTTCCATGCTCAAGATCAACTTCAATCAAATCATTTGACTGGATGTTGCAGGGAGGGAAAAAAAAAAAAAAGATAAATTAAGTAATGTGTTTATTCAGAAGGTCCACGAAAATTTCACATTCACACCTGCTTGAGCACATACATTATGGAAGAGCATTTAATTACACAACACCACCATCTCTTTTTTTCCCTGGGTCTTGTCTCATTCAATGAAGAAATATGCATAGTGCTCACTTGACTGGAAGATAATCAGTGTTTTGTTTTATTCTTGTTATGCAGCGCAGCTTTAAACTCTTCTCCTTGAAGACCCACAGCTCAGCAGACAGAATTACTGACTTCCTCATGGGTTTTGCTACAGAGCCACAGTGAGACAAAAGAAAACTGGAAGAAATTTGCAGTGTGTTGCAGAGGCTGACCTTAGTAATAGACTATGTGGAAAAATAGATAATTGAGCTAGGCTTGAAAACATGGTAGCAAAAAGAGAAATGGCAGTAGATAATTACTTTGTATTAACAAAGAATATTCCTTTCTTAGGTAACAACCAGGTTCAATTAATGGTTCAATTATATTCTAAAATAATTGGTTACATTACAGTAAAATAATGTATTTTTGCATCCTCTTGCCTCCTCCCTCTTAATATCTTTTTGTTTCCCCTGTATCAAGAATAATTTATGTTGTGACCCTGCAACTTGTTCTGTTCATGTTGGCCCTTGCAGCCATTCAACCACTGCTGAATTCAACTAGTCAAGATAGAGTGGAAGCATCCTGGTTTAGCCCCAGTCAGCAACCAAGCACCACACAGCTGCTCGCTCCCCTCCCCTCCTCCCCCAGTAGGATGAAGGAGAGAATCAGAGGAAAAAATAAGAGAACTCGTCATTTGAGATAAGAACAGTTTAATAATTGAAAATAAGTGAAATAACATAATGATACTACTAATCCTAATAATAATATGTAATGAAAATACTACTACTATTAATGATAAGAATATGTAATAAATAAACAAAAAGGAAAAAGGGAAGGAAAACAAAATTATACAACCACTCACCACAGGCTGACCAATGCCCAACCAGTTCCCCAGCAGCGATTTGTCTCCCAGACAACTCCCACATTTTATACAGCAAGCATGATGTTTGATAGCATGAAATGTCCCTTTGGTCAGTTTGGGTCAGCTGTCCAGGCTGTGTCCCCTCCCAACTTCCTGTAGAGAAGAAGCTGGGAATGCAGGTGCAGTACCAGAAACTGAGAAGTCCTTCAGTTGATACAAACATTCCTTAGCAACAACTAAAAACAATAGTGTGTTATCAATGAGACCCAAGTGTTGGACCTGGCACTTAACCTTGTTGAACCTCATATAATTAGCCGTGGCCCATTGATCCAGCATGATCAGACATGTTAGCCATGGTATCCATACTTAGGCAAGATCCAAGCAAGCAGTAGACAAGAAAATCAAAAAAGCCAAGACATACTTATGCTGACATGTATTTCTGCATTGTAGACAGGGACAGCCTGAAATCATATTCCAAACCCAGCCAGGGTGCATTTGAATATAACGCTGCTCTGTACATACTGGCCCTTCAGTCTGTATGCATTGTCTTCATATCAAGTATGAACATGAAACATTCAGGAGGGTGCCATGTGTACCATATAGCCAGCAATTCATATAGGAAAAATCACATGGTAAAAACACTCCAAAATGTAGACATCTCCTCCTTGATTAAGTGCATGGTGAAGGAATAAACCTAAACTAAAGCTTGAACAACTGCACCGCTTTTGCTGAACGCAAGACCCATAACACATGAAAAGCCTGCAGAAGTCACCCCATCCCTCTCCTCTTTCCCCATAAGACAATTTTCACAGACTGGTTTCTTGCACTTTACAGACCCATGCAGGCTCTTACTTGCCCTATAGCACTTTAAGCAGACAACCAAGAACTGGTAAAAAGGACAGCAAGAAAATAACAGAGTTAGAAGGCTTCATGTGACTCACACCACACAATTAAAATAAAGTGATTTCAGAGACACCCACCTTCTGCCATTAAAGAAAACTCCCCAACAATCCTGGAAAAAAAGCATAACAAACAAAAACTGGCTACAGAAAAGGGATGCAATTGTGTAATTTTACAGATCTTCATCATTCAGGCACAGGTACACGCTGGGGGAAACCCCACTGGGGTCAAAGGAAAAGAGAGAGATCTTGTGCAGCAAGACCAGCTTGAAAGCACATGTGCTGTGTAGGTCATGGTACAGCTCTGCTGAGCTTACCATTCTCAATAAATCCATACCTTCATATCAGCAAGGAACACAGACTCTTCTGTGCTGTAAGGTGAATTTTTTCCTACTTTCTCTACTGCTTTTAAGGTCAGAAGAGACCAGAAGTTCTGTGTAACACTTGCAAGAATATTTCATCCAGTTACCTCTGTAGAGGGGTTATTACTTTGTTAATGCATTCCTCCTACACTCCATTTCCAAATTAAAAAAGAAACCTTCTGCCTAAAAACATGCTTGGTTTTTTGTTTCTGACCCCAATTATATGAGATGATCTACTGGAAGATATAATTACCTTCTACAGGCAATGTGGAGTCACCTTAACTCTCATGTGGGAGCAACTTCAGGAACAATTTCCCACCCTGTTAAAAATAAGTTACTCTTTTCTTGTTTAGTTTGCTATTATTGCTCCCAGCCTTGCCAATCCTGTACTTTCTTCATTTCTGATTCTGATATCTGTGCAAGCCCAGAAGAAACTTGCCAGTATTATGAACAAAGAAGAAATACATCTGAGCACTATCTCAGAATGAAGGAGACACAAAAAAAGCCACAAAACCCCAGAATAGAAAGCCAGCTCTTTTGCTGAACTGTTTCTTTTTGTACCCACGTGTACCGTAGCTCCTAAATTGCCCGTGCATCTCATCCTTCCTTGCACCTGTCTCAGCTTTCAAACCCAGCACTTCACGCAAAAGATATGCCTAACAGCATATTTGTAAGTGCTGGGAGATAAGGGGGAAAGCTGCCTGTGATGTTAGACTTGGAGGCAGGATGTCTGCAGACAGCATTTTCCCCTATAAGAGCCATCCACTGCTTGGCATGCACCGCGGGCTTTGACATCCTTACCATAGGCTCCCTCCAACCCCCCTTGTAAAGCAGTTCAGACAGAGGGCAATGAGCCATTTCCAGGGGGGAGGGAGGGTGTCATGTACAAGATCTGTCTAAGGAAACAAATAGGCAGGATGTGGAATAGATCCCAAGAGAATCTTAGTCAAGTTGGCATCAAGCAAACCCTCTATATGCAGAAGGAACACAACGCTAAACTCCTTTTGAAGTTAGAAGTAGTACAGCCTTTTTCTATTAATGCACAAGTAATAAGGCTACATCTTAGTGTGGGTTCTGCTGGTTTTTGTTTTTTCCCCCCACACTGCAATATTTGAAGTACTTCTTGCAAATAACAAAAGCAGGGAAATTACATTCATGGTTTTCTGTTTCAAATATTTATATGTTTTTACAAAAGTGGGGGGAGGAGTGCTGGGATGTATATATACATGCAAATAAACATCTGGGAACCGATCAAACCATTGAATGCAGGAAAGTTTGGGCAATCAAAGAATATGCATGCAGATCTGGGCACAAAAGAAGAGAATAATGTATCTTGCATAGGAAAAGACATGGGGGAAGGCAAGCAGGCAGCCAGCAAGCAAAGGATGGAGTTGTGTTATTCAGCAAGCAGCTTTCCACATCAAAGAGAAGCTTGCTTGTCAGGTCAGAGAGTTGGCACAAGGAGAAAAACAAGAACAAAACCCAGATAACTATTCAGGAGCTGGTGAAAGTTATTCACCCACCAACTCCTGCCCTGGCCCTACAGGCCATAGAACCCAAACCTTGTTTGTAAAAGCCCACAGCCTTCTCTCTGCTTGCGTAAAGCAGCTAAAAACCATGAAAGGTGTACCTGCAGTAAGTAGATCCATTGAGCCAATATCTTGGTTTGGGGCTGCTGACATGGCTACCTGACTGGAAAATGTTTTGCTGGTAGTTATCTGCTATCTGCAGGCTTGTACAGCTGAAGAAGGAGGTAGCATTCCATGGCAAACAAGCTAAACGTAGCTATCTTACATCAAATATGTGCATGAAGGCATGCCATCTGTGACAGGTGACTTCCATTGTGGAAACTGTGAAGTGCATCCCAGGCCCAAGGCAAAGAAAGTTATCAGAGGCATGTTGCAAAAATCAGGATATTAAGCAGCAGCAAGAGTTGCTGACTCAGCACATCAGCAAGGTAGACTCAGAACAGCTGGTGAAAGAGAGTCACTTCTTACCACAATTCAAAACTCCCCTGATATCACCAAGCAAGCACCATGCAGACTACACCCCTCAGAGGTACCTAGCAATGGCTGACCTGGAGACATATACTTTGTAAAAAAAAAATGCGTTCAAGATGCTTTCAGTGTGTTGTGCTGTTTAGTATCAAAATGGCAGTGGCTAATACTTGGAGGCTATTTTCATGGAAGATGTGAATTTAGCTTTAATTTTCTTTTCAGTCTTGGCACCACCACGAGGTAAAAAAATCTGAGCAATCTATTAAAAGATTTCAAGGGAGTTTCTTCTGCCATACAGATGTATTTTTGCTGAGGTGAGGTACATAAGGACCTGGTCATTTGTGATAAAAAGCAGATTCTTCTTGTCCATTTCCAAAACACAGAGCAGCTTCCAACAAAATCAAGCTACTTCTTCAAACAGTGCGACATCCTTTCTCAATTAAACAAAGTGCATATTTCATGATAGCATCTGGCAGGTGCAGAATTACAAATGACTACCACATTTGTTTTTCCTTGAAAAATTGTTCATGCCAGGAGCTGAATTGTTTTGTCAGCCTATTTGAAGACAAGGTGATTTCCTTACCATGTTGCCCTTAGGACACTCAAAATAACATTTTTTGCAGGGAAGTCTTGTTTAATCCTCCTTTATCAAACAAACAAAAAAAAAAGCCCTATTTGGCAAGGCAAACAAACAAAGGTGCATGTCAGATAGTACCTAAAAGGAGCCAATTTTCCTATTGCATGTCTGACTTTTAGATTGTGGTTAAAAAGCACTTTCAGCTCAGCAACCTGTTGCACAACAAAGGCAGCAAATCTGACAGTGCAGGAACTTGCACACACTTTAGTAGGAAAAGCAGGACATTCTGGCAAGTTTCTGGTCCTAATATGAATTGATGCTCAATGGAAATTGCTTCTGATTGCCTGACATGAGCCTTAATGATTCAGTTACCATTTTATTCTCTGACTTTTATTAACATCATAGACTTTTTTCACCAGCTTTATTTGAGGCTATTATGCTGACGGGACAGAAGGAATTTTGATCTAGCCACCAAACAGGATTACTAAAAGCATATGCAGTTGATTACTTAAATTAAGAATATGGAGATCTTTCCTCACTTGAAATCTGATTTTCCTCTTCCCACAGTACTCTTAGTAACACACCTTGCATGAGATCTCTAGCTAACATAAATTAACAGGGCTCTAGTGAAGACAGTATCTAGCAGCCAGAGATTCATCCCTTATGCTGTTTCTTTTTCTCAGATGTTTTAAGAATGACAGACTTTGATGCACGCTTACTTCACCTTAGCACTCACTTTCACACCAAGAGGAAGTTACTTTTATCTTACTCCACCATTAACTTAGGCCTGATGGTTGAAAGGCCTGGGTTATTGTCACACTTATGTGATGACGTAGGGATTTGTGCTCATTGCACCATGCTCTAAGCACAGCGAAGGGGAGAGCTTTAATACAGTGCATACAACAGGGTTGTGCAAGGGGAACCCACACCTGGCAGCCCTCAGTCATGGAGGTCCCACCACGGTCATGGCCTTCCTGGACTCAGCAGCAGGGCAGGGCACCTCTAACCCTCTCTCAGGTGGTGTTACCCCATATGCACCTTCCGCGACAAGGACAGCCATGAGTTTGTGCTCAGCAGTGTCCATGTGGGGAAATAAAGGACCAGCAATGAGACCCTTACCACCATTTGTCCTAAGGGAGGTCCCACCTGCAGGAGCTCTGTGCCACCTCTCATATCAGTTTTCCTCACTCTCAGCTGTCTACGTGGGACTTCCCGACCTCTGGCAGTTCGCAAATCCTCGTGCAGCAGGAGAGTGCTAAGAGCAGCTTTGTTGATTACAGAGACATAGGAAACAGCACAACTCCTGCCGAGTCATTATAACCCTTTCATTTGCCAAAGGCACTCCAGCTGTGCAATGAACTACCAGTGTTCACAAGAGAGATTTCCCCTAAAAAGCACAAGATGCTTGGAAGTTCTAAAACTTTAAAGTATCTGTCTTGCAGTACAGCATAATAGAAGTTCATCTGTGTTTTTGGAAAGGCTCTTTTAAAAGTTGAGGAGTCTGTTGGAAACACCAGTAGATGAGGATAGTCAGGTTTTGTGACAAATGAAGGAAGTACGTTCTTTTAATTTCTTTACTCTCCTGACTGTCAGAATAGTTTTCTTTTATTGTCCTACTTTCTTTTGAGGCTTTTTCTTCTGTGTTTCTATGAGCCTGTTACTAAGAGTCTGAATGACTGTTACACATGATTACAGGGATTGTACAGATTTGATCAGAACTTGAGTCCACCAGACATTTTAAATTCCACATTAATAGCCTTAAACCGAGGAAATTTCTGAGGCTTGGGTGAATGCACCTAAAGTTCATTGAATGTCTCAGCTTTCCACTTTCTCCCCCAGCCCTCTAGAAAACACCAACTCATGCGCTTACACAGATTCCATAAAACACTAGGGTTCAAAATTATACCTACTTCTCACTAAAGAAACCAAAAATTGGAAATCACTAACTGCATCACTGCATGGTCTTGATCAGAAGAGGAATCTCATTTAGGAATCTTATTTACCATCCAGAGAGACCTGGACAAGCTCGAGCAGTGGGCCCATGTGAACCTCATGATGTTCAACAGCTCAAATGCAAGGTCCTGCACCTCAGTCAGGGCAACCCTGAGTATCAATACAGGCTGCGGGATGAAGGGATTGAGAGCAGCCCTACCGAGAAGGATAAAAGAAAGACATGGACCTGTTGGAGCAGATCCAGAGGAGGGGAACAAAAATAACCAGAGGGATGAAACACCTCTTGTGAGGACAGGCTGGGAGAGTTGGGGTTGTTCAGCCTGGAGAAGTCTCTGAGGAGGCCTTATGGCACCTTCCAGTATTTAAAGGGAATTTATAATAAATATGGAGACAAACTTTTCAATAGGGTCTGTTGGAATAGGACAAGGGCTAATGGTTTTAAACTAAAAGAGGGTATATTTAGACTAGATATAAGGAAGCAATTTTTTACAGTGAGGGTGGTGAAACACTGGAACACGCTGCCTAGAGAGGTGGTAGATGCCCCACCAGTGCCTCACCACCCTCTCAATGAAGAATTTCTTCCTTAAGTCCAATCTAAATCTACCCCCTTTCAGTTTAAAACCCTTGCCCCTTGTCCTGTCAATATATACCTTGATAAAAAGTCTCTCTCCATCTTTCCAATAAGCCCCCTTTATATATTTTGAAGGCTGCAATATTGTCTCCCTGAGGCACTCTCTTGTCCAAGTTAAATGTGAAAGATAGATCCAGTTTTGGCCTTGGGCAACTGAAGTCAGTCAGAAGTGTTATTTAACACAAAAGTTAGAAACAGGAGCTCTGATCTTTATTTACTTGCTCTTCTCTAAGCAGGAACTGTCTGCTTAAGGAGCTGGGGGAGAGGAGACTATAACATGTTCTCCATGAGCCCTGTGAAGTGCAGACAGAATAACAGTCATATCACCATATGTTAATGCATTTATTGAGTACTGCTTTTAAATAATTTTCTGTTGCAGTGAGTGAAAATCTCCTTTGGCTGTGATTTGCACTGTGCCAGCATTAGATATTAGTCCATGTTGGATCAAAATTAATGCTGTCACTGAAGTATCCATTCCCTTCATTACTCTAAATAGCATTTTGTCCTAATGTCCTGAGTCATTGCAGTACAAGCAATAAAAATCAGTAAATACTTCTGGTTTATTTCAGGGTATAAACAACCCTTAATTCACTCCCTCTTCACAGAAGGGTAGGACCAAACAGAACAAATTTGAACAGACTTTATTTAGCACAACTGCTATAGTTTCCCTAGGAGCAAAGAAAAGAGACTATTTTGGGGAGAGGAAAGGTGAACAGGACTAGGAGAGATGAAGAAGGCAGCACAGAGCAGTGGGATCATGCCCATTTGTTTATCTGCCAAAAGAGAACAGGTCAATCCATCTGAATGTTGTTATCAGGAATGAGTTGACAAGTGCCAGCAGATCCTGGATGGAATGGATTGAAAGAGTGGACATGACAGTGGGGGAGTTGTAGTGCCCCCACACACAATGGGAGAGTGGTAGCTAGAAAAGAGACTGATCTGTACTTTGTGTGTCAGCCAACAGCATAATTTTTCTGCTTTAGATCATGCCTACTGTGCTGCACACACCATAGTTGCCTGGGTATCCCCAGGACAACCAGGTGATCAGGTCCAGTCAGCATGGGTTCATGAAAAGCAGGTCCTGCTTGACTAGTCTGATTTTCTTCTATGGCAAGGTGACCCACCTAGAGGATGAGGGCAAGGCTGTAGATTTTTTCTACATAGACTTTAGTAAAGATTTTGACACCATTTCCTATGGCATTCTCCTGAAGAAACCGAATGCTCATGGCTTGGATGGGTGCACACTTCGCTGGGTAAAAAAAACACTGGATGGCTGGGCCCAAAGAGTTGTGCTGAATGGAGTTAATCCAGTTGGCAGCCAGTCACAAGTGGTGTTCCCCAGGGCTCAGTACTGGGGCCAGTTATTTTTAATACCTTCATCAATGATCTGGATGAGGGGATCAAGTGCACCTTCATTAAGTTTGCAGACCACCAAGTTGGGGTGGAGTGTTGATCTGCTTGAGGGTAGGAAGGCTCTGCAGAGGGATCTGGACAGGCTGTATTGATGGGCTGAGGTCAACATATGAGGTTCAACAAGAACAAGTGCTGGGTCCTGCACTTAAGTCACAATGACCCCATGCAACGCTACAGGCTACAGCCATGAGTGGCTGGAAAGCTGCCCTGTGGAAAAGGACCTGGCGGTGTTGATCAACAGCCAGCTGAATATGAGCCAGCAGCGTGCCCAGGTGGCCAAGAAGGCCAATGGTATCCTGGCCTGCATCAGGAACAGTATGGCCATCAGGACTAGGGAAGTGATTGTCCCCCTGTACTTGGCCCTGGTGAGGCTGCACCTCAAACACTGTGTTCAGTTCTGGCCCCCCACTTCAAGAAAGACACTGAGGTGCTGGAGGATGTTCAGAGAAGGGCAACGAAGCTGGTGAAGGGTCTGGAGCACAAGTCCTGTGAGGAGTGGATGAGGGAACTGGGGTTGTTTAGGCTGAAGAAGAGGAGGCTCAGGGGAAACCCTATTGCTCTCTACAACCACCTGACAGGAGGTTGTAGCGAGGTGGATGTCAGTCTGCCCTCCCAGGTGACAAGTGATAGGACAAGAGGAAACAGTCTGAAGTTGTGCCAAGGAAGGTTTAGATTCGCCATTAGGAAAATTTTCTTCACTGAAAGTGTTGTCAGGCATTGGTACAAGCTGCCCAGGGAATTGGTTGAGTCACCACCCATGGAGTTATTTAAAATATGTGTATATGTGGTGCTTAGGGACATGGTTTATTGGTGGACTCACTAGGTTAACAATTGGACGCAATTATCTTAAGGGTCTTTTCCAACCTTATCAATTCTATGATTCTGTAATAGAAAATTAGATGGACAAATACATTTGTTGTCAATAAAATTCCATGATTTTACAAAGTTCCCAGTCTTTGCTAAGGCAACTTTCTTGTGTCCATTTAAGAGATTGTGATCAGTCACACAACCCTAGGGAAAGGAGATCATCAGACCAGAGTCTGCCCTGTGGATCAAAGAGAAGCAGATGTGTCCTCATTGGGCCAAGAATACTGAATGACTGACTCGCAGATCAAAGACTGCTCCATGCTTAATAGTCACATTAGTGCCTGATCGTATCAGAGGTAACCCAGAAAACCTCAACTCTGACTGATTAGCCTGCTCGTCCCAGAAAATTTCTTCCTTAAGTCCCTTGCTCCCCAGTGGTTAGTTTAGTCTTGATGTAGGACACAACAACTGGCAGTTCCTGGATGGAAGACAATGTTCCAAGCACTGCTCTGTCTCATACAGACCTTGGCTATTTCTCAGAACTATGGCACAATATGCTACTTCTCACATGACAACGCAAAACAGCTTGATGTTAGTAACAGCTTGATTAAATACAAGAAAGAAAAGGCATAGGAGCAATTAGGCAGTGGAAACAGAATCATAGAATTATTTCAGAAACATTCTGCACTTCTCTCAATCAAGCACGTGTCTTGCTCCTCCTCACATTCCAGATTTCTTCTTAGTCTCCCAAAGTCCAGGCTAGCTCACCAGAGACATGCAAAATTTCAGCGCTTTCTACACAATTTGCACTAAATCTTTTTCCCACCGTGTATTTCCTATGGTGGTTTAATGCTACAAGTAAATGAGCATGAGGAGAGTCAGAGGAAAGTCCTACAGCTCATCAGGTCCCTATATCTTACCTTGTTTCCACACATAGCTTGATAGAGGAGCACGGACCAGTTGCCCCAGAAAGTCAAACCTGTTGGAATGGTTCTGAAAAAAATTCTTGAAAGACGTTTTTTCTTTGAAAGTCAGAATATTTAGCAAGGTGGGTTCCAGTTTCAGGAAAATCAGCACTGGAAAGGGGTTCCTAAGGCTTTGAACTGGGCTATCAGGTCAGAAGGCAAGGCAGGTTGAAGAATCTGATCCTGCCAAGACAAAAACAGATGTTTTCCACAGATCTGTTTCATAAAAAGCATTCTTAAGTTGATTTGGTTTTCCTTCAGTGCAGAAGAAGAAACTTCACAACCTCAGAAGCTGTCACAAGAACTGCAAAAGTTGTCATGAAACACAGATTGTTCCCTGGCCAGCTGTACTTGCAGGTCTTTAAACAGCTATGGGTTTTTCAGGTTTGCAATGGTGCACAAAAGTCAGCAAGTGCCTTGCACACTTGCACACTGAGATTTCATATGATACATCTAATACATCTAGATCTACTTCTCTTAGAAAACCTGAAATGAAAACACTTTCTGGGAAAGCCAGGTGGTTTGCAAAGTCTGACCCACCATGGAAGAGTGCTTAACCCATAACGACTTAGAGCAATGCATGTAACTCCCACTGCAGCTGTAGTAAATTCCATGTGCAGTGCTGGATTGCAGGACTGTGCCCCTGCCATCAGGAAAAACAATAAATTTAGTGACTTGTGTAGCAGATGAACAGCTACAAGTCCTACTAATACTATAGTCATGATCAGAAAATTATTTCCATGCTGGGAGGACATATACAGAGCTGAAACAACAGCTTCAACAGTTTTCAGTGTTAAAACTTTCGGGTTTTTAACTCCTACTCTCTTGG
>NW_010249591.1:0-416 GCF_000690775.1 Eurypyga helias
TGTCACCGATCTCCACTTGGACATTTTATTTCAAATAAAATTTTAATCAGTTTTATTTCAAAGATTTTTTCACTAGGTGTTTTTGATTGAAGGTTGGTTGGTGGTAGAATAACAAACTTTTGTTCCTTTCAAAAAAAATCAGCACAGGGAGCATAAATATACAACCATGCATGTTACCAGTGCCTGCAGGGAAAGTTAGAGCACCTAGTGGGCTGCATATATAAACACTGTTACTTAATGTGTATTTCTCTATGTAAATGAAGCACGAGATTTTATGATGAACACTGAAAACCAGTCACTGTTTTCTGTTCAGCATTTTCCACCAGTGTCTAGGACCTTGACAACAATTGTTCTGAATTCGTTTGAAAAGGACTGTTAGGTGTGGTCCATTATTTCTTACGCATGCTAACAGTGCT
>NW_010249591.1:430-3109 GCF_000690775.1 Eurypyga helias
TTTTGTTTGGTTTTGCCCCAGCATTTATCCTACTCAAACTCCAGGGAAAACACGAATTATCATCCAAATCGCGTTTGATTCGTAACTGCAACACCGTGTGCCTTACTCTGAAAATTATCTAATGAAAGTAACTCCATCTATTCTGGCAATGTCACACATTGCTCATTAAAGGATGGAAAATTACATATAATGATATATTCTTAGCTTGTCACAGAGAATTCTTTTCAGATTTGATAGCAGATCATAAAAGTAAAAAATTTCCAGACTTCTGTGTCTTAATTTTTTTCTAGAACGTTAAGAGGCTACAGAAGAGAAAAAATAACCACTTGCATCTACTGATAATTTATATTACTTAAGGATTTTTTTTTTCTAAATGTGAGAACACAAATTTTCTCTCGTGAATGCAAAGAACTTCTATAGTTTATACCATCTTCTAAAATTTCAGTCACAATGTACACAGGAATAATCTCTATAATTGCGTACACTAAAGCCTATTTCTTAGTATTTGGTATAGCAAATTACAAATTTTGAGCCTGTAAATCTAGCAGCTACAGTGTTACAGCTGTCAATGAAGTTGTGGTTCTGTTAGACTGCAAGTAACTTTTTATCAGCCATTTCTAGCACCTTTCTCCTTTACAGCTCAACTGCTTTAAACTATAAATGTTATCAGTACCTCCATTTTTTCAACTATCTGGATGTAGTAAAACAGTAGAAATACTAGTTACTTTTTCTCATTGCCTCGTACTAACAATACACGCCTGTCATATGTTATTATACTCTCTTCCAGCTCTGTCGTTTACTTCGTAGTCCACATTAATGAAAATGACAATCGACTCAAGGCCTCTCTTGTTCCTTTAGCCAGCCTACAGGGGAAAATAGTTCTTAAAAACAGAATGGAAAAAATAAAAAGAAAAAACCAGGAAAACATTCAGATTCACTATGAAATGAGTAAGTGGATTTAAAATCACTCATACATCCCATGTGCAAAAAATATACCTTACCTATTTTTTTTTTCAATTTTTGCCACAGACAGGCCACACAATGAACAGTGACAGCTCTGTAGAATCATTTTAACATGCAGTCTTCCATAAATATCATTAAGTGGTAAAAGGAACAGAAGGAACCAAGGGCCATTCCCCACAAGAGGACCCAGCACTCCGGTGCTCTGGCTCATAATGCCTGAAGTGCCACACAGTTCACAATACTAGCAGACTTCCCTTCTTGGTTGCTTGATGACATTTCTCAATGGGTCTTTTGAGTTTCTTCATCCATTTTTTAGGTAATAAGGTTTTTAGGTAAAATGAGTTTTTAGGTAATTCCAAAGATTCTGAGAAAATTAGAGGAACATAAATTCAAAGCAGATTGACTTCTATAAAGAACTAATTCCTCTGAGGACTCATCCTGACAAGGCTTAGTGAGCACTGACTATATATTAAGTATATGCTGCTTAAATGATTCAGGGGCAGGGAGGGAAAACCCAAGAAATTATTTCATAGTATTTTGTGTTCAAGGTATCAATGATGCATTTCTCAAAGGTATTTCATTATCCTTTATATTGGCTGACATTGGTTTCCAATAAATAGTCTTCTCTTGTTTCCTCTGATGGTACAGCAAGTAACAGATCTTAATACTGATACATTAACATGCTCATTAATGAATTATGGTGATTATAATGCAATTATATAATACTTACTGATATCATGGCGCTATTAACTTTTTTCTTATGCTGCATTTGATATTTCCAATTTAGACACTAGGCTTATGTGTAGTTACAATACTGTATGTCCACAAGTAGTTATTTAAAACTCCTCTGTAACTTATATCATCATCAACAGCAGTCACAGATTGCTGCTGTGACAGC
Organism: Eurypyga helias; assembly: GCF_000690775.1. Taxonomy (NCBI): domain Eukaryota; kingdom Metazoa; phylum Chordata; class Aves; order Eurypygiformes; family Eurypygidae; genus Eurypyga; species Eurypyga helias. The sequence continues at coordinate 2,292 of NW_010249591.1, forward strand.
TTAAGTTGTTGTTCCAAATGGTCACATGAAAGGGTTTTTCTCCCTTTACTTTTAGTTGAGTACAGAGAATTTAATGTAGGAATTTGGAGAATCACGCTTATTCATACAGAGTTTTAGTTAGAGACTAGCAGCTGCTTTCCATTTCTGCTTCCTCTGTGTCAAAGTCCAAGAGCAGCCAACATGAGATATGAGAGGAATAGGTCTGAAGATCATCTTTTTTTTCTGGTCTTGTACTTAGAAGACTGACCATGGCCCACACTTTTCTTGTATTTTATGCACGTGTCCCTTGGTATTAACTGCTTCTCAGGAGAGGACAATGCTGGTTTTTAATGCTGGAGCCTGTCAAGACACTTGCTCTGTTCTTGTGACTCAGGCAGCATGGCTCCCACCACACATGTGAGGCAAATTATATGGTATTTACCACTGTGCCATCCAAGAGCCAGTTTTATCCGATGGCCAGATGGTCCAATGTGATGGCTTTGCCTCATCTCTGGATACCTTCCTATAATCCTGACTTACTTTGAAAGGAAAATTCAAAAAGTCAAAAAACTTCACTGAAACAAGCTTCCCACTAGTGGGAAGAGGACAAAATGTGTCCATCGACCTAATTCAGATCTAAAATACTGCAACGAATGCTTTATCATGCAGACAGTTTGGAATTAAATGCTACAACCAAATCTCTTCTGAAGTGATTGAGATCAGTACAGGGGGTACCTCTGAGGCCAGGAATGGGACTCTCAGGAAAACTGATTCATCTCAGACCTTCTCCTGAAGATATGTTCCCCCATTTTCCACAATGCTTCTCTATCTTCAGCAGG
>NW_010249591.1:3140-49463 GCF_000690775.1 Eurypyga helias
TTCCATCCCTATTCAGTGGTCATTTAAAGATCACCACTGGGTTCCAAGACCACAGGTCTCCTGAGCCTTTTGAGCTTTCTGCATGAGCAGTCTGAATGACATCTGGTAAGTATAATAGTCTGCATTAATCAGATACAACGTAAATTTCCTGCATCCTAATTGCTAACATTTAGAACTGAGATCAAGTGCTGAAGAGCAGAGATTTTAACTCATTCCAATCTTTTAGTTTTTTATACCTGTTGTTTATTTTAATTTCAGCCAAATTTTCAGTCTCAGTGTTCTTGGTCTCGGTGACTCAGTGAGTTCTGAAGTGTAATTATGTATTAAAGGAGAAAGATATTTTTGAGCAACAGTGTTTTAATTGCTTCTTCCAACTTCTGAAGAATGTTGCTTTCCTTTATCACGAAATAGAGACCCTCCATGCTCTTTAATGATATGTATCTTGATTACATAAAAGTTTTTTCTTTAAAAAAGCCCAAATCATTTTGTCCTCTTTTATATGTGTTTCCATTTCCAAAGTCTGTTTCTTGTATAAATTGTGTCTAAATTCACAGAAATCATTTGGCCTATATATGGACAATATTTTAGATATGAGAAAAAGCATGATGTCTATAAAAGTATTACAGTTTCACAGTATTCTCTACCACTTCTTTCATACATCCGAAACTTCATTTGCTCTTTGAATGCAAATGCATATTGAACTGAAGTCTTCATTGAGCTGTTTTCAGTGATGCTGAGGTTCATTTCCTGAGCTGATATGATTAATTTAGAAGCATGAGAGTGGTAGAAGCACTTAAGGTGTCTCCCTTCTGTGTTAGCTCTTCTTCTTTATGTTATCACTGCTGATTTTCATCTATCTCTGTGCTGTCTGTTCATTTCTATCTATATATTCAACAAATCTTTTTTCTTTATTAAAATTGTCATTTGTTTCTCTTTTTTCTGGTCTCTTATCCAGTTTAACATAACATTTGCATCTCTTCCCAAGACTATTTTGTTGTAGTAGCTTATAGTAACGCATCTTGGCAGATGCCTCTTAAAACACTAAAATACATTATATCAACTGATTTTCTCTTTCAAGTACATTCAAAGAAATTGAACAAATTGATTCTCCATTGTCATAAATCATACTGGTTTAACCCTTCTTAATATATGATCTTCCAGGTGTTTTATTATTCTGTTTTGAAGTTTAATTTCAACATTTTTACCAGATATGGTTTTAAGGTTTACTCCTCTGCAATTCCCTGGATCAACCATACAGTATTTAAAAACCATATGAGTATGCTATATGCTGCTTTCTAACCCTTCATTATAAGAACTAATTTATTACTTAGAATCAATTCATGATTACCTGAGTAACCCTGAGGAGGAGCTGCTTATACGAATAGCCTCTGATTTCAGTGGAAACCTCATGTGAGTATCTGATCACCAATATAACTGAGACCCTTGCAGTTCCTCCATGTGGATTTTCCCATGACTGAACTACATTGAATAATACTTAGCTTTACATATCCACTCATCATTCTTAACCACATCCATTGATATAAAAATATTACTTGAGAAAAGGAAGTAAAAAAATAGTGCTTGTCTTAAAAGATCACTCCAAGTGTAAGGTACCAGTCAAGATGTCTAAGGGGCAAATTTTTGCCCTTTGGTAGCATCTGCTTTTTAATCTTATGCAGTCACTATTGTAAAATTTAAATGAAGAAATGGAAGACAGTGTTCAAAGCTGGATAGCAATAGATGAAGGAAAAGTCTTTTCATTGACATGAGTCTTTGATGTGTGCTCATCTGAGAGAAAACTTGGTCCAGAACTGTATTTACATTTGTTATGCAAGTATTGCTGCAAGAGGTCTTACGAGTGTAGGCATGGATTCCCTGGTGTGGTGGTTAGATTCTTTGCTCTGAAAAGGCAAGCTTTTAAAATTCATTTGAAAACTATAAAATACACAACCAGTATGCCAAGTAGGTCTGTATTTAGAGGATAATTATAACTGTGAAAAGGAATCAAATATTTCAAAACCTGATGTAACTTTAGGCCTTAAATAATTATTCTTTTAGTCTATATGATAGTCAAACATTACAGGCTGAATTAATTTTCAGCCCTGTCACACAATGAATGCATCAAACATAATGAGTTTCTTAGAATTAGGTTTTTCAGTGTCTAGGCTCCCCCACCTTTATTTATTTATCATTTATTGTAGTAGCTGCTCTTTAAAACCCTGAAAAATTTTCCAGTACCACAGTGACAGCCATGCACTTCCTCAACAGGTTTTTCCATTGCAAGATGTCCTTCAGTTAGATTAAGCTTGATCCACAAGCCATCAAAGTCTCTGGGAGGTTTTTAACCAAATTTTACAACCTTAGATTGTGTGTTGAAAATGTATGACTAACTTCTAGTTCCTTCATCCTGATCATATTTAAATCATCAGTGCCATTTAAAATAGTTTATACACTTAAATACTTGATGAATCACAGTTGTATGTGTCTAGATTTCTTTATCAATACAATATGTACAATGACAGCTAAATATTTTTCATTGTACTTGCCTAATATTGCAACTATTTAAACTATTTGTTATACAAGTAAAGACTATGCCCTCTGTTAAACTGTATTTATTTATATTTTAAATGTATTAATCAAATTTACACCTCGCTGCAGGTATAACATTATTTTTAGACATACTCAGTAAAATTTAAAAAATAAACTAAATTTTAACTGCAACCAGAGCACATTATTTTTTAAACACTGATCTTCAGGAATATTAACTTTGTATTCCAAGACTAAGGATAATCACATCTATGAATATTAGACTTCTAGAAGAAAACTGAAGCAAATTAAATCATTAGTTATTTGAGTATATATTTCTGCATGTGACACCAATTTAATCCGGTCTTCATGGAAGCATAAGGAATATGTACACCACCTGGAGAAACGCAGTACCAAATGCTAGAGCTTCTACCTAAGCATCATGAAGAAACTACTCTGTTTCAATCCAGCTGTAACTCACAAGGAAAGCAACAGACTGCACAGAAAGGAGTAAATTACTATTTGCAAAATACTGTTACAAATTATTATAATTGTACTAGTCATAGGATTTCACTTTTTGCATGTGTTGTATTATTCTTTAGCATTCTAGAAAAACAACACCATTTATCACTTTCTTGTTATCAGAAAGTTATTGTTCTTGGTTTTATTTTAGAGCACTTGTTTTAGAAGGTTTGAAATTTATTTTGGTCAATTGACCTTTTTTGTCTTCTCTCTTCTCACCCCCTTCCCTCTTCTCATTTTTTTCTATTCTATTCTATTCTATTCTATTCTATTCTATTCTATTCTATTCTATTCTATTCTATTCTATTCTATTCCATTCTATTCCATTCCATTCCATTCCATTCCATTCCATTCCCTGCTGTGCTATGCTGTGCTATGCTGTGCTCTGCTGTGCTGTTGTACAACATCCTTCAAACAACTTTAGTATCTGACTGCCTTCCAAAAACGCATTAACTGATGTTGCTAACATCTGTCATGTGTAGTTCATTTTCCCTCTCATCTTCTCTGCAGGGACAGGATGAGAAAGAAAATGAACCACACATTGTGTGTGCAATGTAGTGTTATATGCATATGCATTATGATGGAGTCTTTAATTACATACTCTCATCTTGTTTTCCCACAGGACCCCTACCTCATTCAGTACACAGGACAGACACATGGGAGAGATTTAAGAATATATAGGCAACCACCAATTTAGCTGTTCCTGACTTGGCTTTTTAATCAAATGTAGGTTTTTTTAACTGTATGTTTCTTCTTTTCATGTTCTTTTTTTCTTCTTCACATTATTGATATTTTATATAGAAAGAATATCAAGATAAGATAGTAATCATAAAACAATTGGATATAAATAAACTATTAATTAGACTTCAAAACAATACATAGTTACTTCTCCAAGCCTCAGTGCATCTTTACATATAATCTCAGTCCATGGTTTCAGAAAGAAAAAATAGGGGTGTTTTTTCCCAACTGCTCCATCCTGCCTGAAAATTGAGGGATGTAAATGTAGATTTGTGAAGTTGGAAAAAGCAGGAATATTGCTAATAGCGAGGGTTAGGAAGAGATATTCCTCTGAACATGGCTTGAACATAAAGTGCATCTGTGTCATCTCTGCAATCAGATCCTTTTACAAATAATCAGTTAGAGAAACGTGGAGTCCTCTCAGTTATTTTCTGATAACCAATATGTACCGTTCTTTGCCTTACATGATATCATAAGAATGAAATTAAATTATTCAAATCACAATTAATCTCTCAATTGTCTGACTATTAATTTGGTACCGAGGTGCTAAGGAATATTAAATGGCAGCCCGGTTTTATTCACCCAAAAGAGAAACTGACTTTGTTTTCAGTTATTCCTTATCGATGACATACACTGTAGGTTGAGATTTCATCTTTTTTTTTCTTTTTTTTTTCTTTTTTTTCTTTTCCTACAGTGTATGGAAGTATAAGTTAAAGAATACTGCAGATCAAACATTATTCTGCATACCAGCTTGGTTCCAATTATTTTTAAACAAAATATGCTTCCATATTTTACAGCAGGTAACTATTTTGTCTTTTTGGAATATCTTCAAAACCACTTTAGACTGACTGCCATCAGCATTTGTGTATATGATAGCAGACATGGCTTTCTTTTAATGAAGTAATATTAAAACTTTATTTCTGTCTGTTGATAGAAACCCTTTTAGTTTCACAAATACTGCTGCTAATTTCTGAAGGTAAAAGTTTCCCCTCTGCTTCTGTGTGCAGTAGTTTCATACAAAAAATGTGCATAAAGGCTGGCTCGTATGCATGTTTTGCAAGTAGTTTCCTACAGTAGTAGATTAACTCCATCTGTTAGTCCACAGGCAGGGCAATTTGAATTTTGCCTGTGAAATCTGAACCCAGGCTGAAGAATGAGTCTGAACCCAAATCTTTTTTTAACTTCAGATCATCTGAACCTATATAAATGTATGGTAGTATGGAAAACAGCCCTGTTAAATCAATTTCAGACGAAATTTGGAAATGTTTGAACAGCTTTAAAGCTTTTAACCTTGAATCTTATTGTAGTTTGATGGGGGTTTTTTTTGTTTGTTTGTTGATATTTTTTATTGTTGGTGGGTGGGTGAGGAAGGTATCCAGATTTTTCTTTTCAGCTATGATCTTTGATCTCTGCTTCTTGCAGAGTGATTCCTCTGCTTGTTCCAGCTACAGTACCCCTATCATATGAAGTGAAATGCAAAGTTGCACTGTTTGTACATGTGTCTCAGTATAGAAAAATGAACAACACTTACATTTGCATTTGCGCTGGAAAATCGTATGTCCATAAAAGGTCAAGTGCAAATTTATCAAGCTCTGATATATCTGAATCTAGGCCTTTGGGACAAATATGTTGTATATCTGTCTTCACGAAAAGAAGCCTGAGTTTCCGTTCCAGAATGTTTGGATGCACAGCAAACAAGTGTCAAAGCAAATATTACATCTGCTAATGAAAATTTTCAGATCAGTTGCATCATGTTTGACAGGATTTAGCTCTTGCTAAGTAACCCCCCTCTGAACGTTCATAAGCATTAGCTTATAAGCAGATAGTGAGATACATACCATAAACACAGTAGTTACAGGGAAAATGTATTTCACAGGCCCAAGACTGAGGATTTCTGATTGATATACAAAAAAAGTTTTAAAGAATGTTTATGATGCTATTAAGACCTAAGTCCTGTTTTAAAGAGAGTAAAGTTGCATGCCTGTCTGATGATCATTTGTCTGAGATGAGTGAAGAGGATTTTTGGCTAACTGTGAAGAGAACAGAGAAGCTCTTTCTGCCTTTTGATGTGGTGTATATTGTGTGGAGAAGGGCAGGGAGCGGGGGAAGCTTTGCTATATCCAGCCTTCTTTTTCATCCCCTGAAGCAGTTGGGGATTTTCTATTTCTGTCACCACTCTTATCAGCATGAATGTACACATATCAGCACTCTGACAAAAACTACAGAGACATGCATACTACCTGCCAATCTTACAATCTCCCTGTCCGGTCTAATAATTACAAGGTATTCGAAAGAAATACCTGGATTTAAAAGGTGGTGTATCATCCTATATTATCTCTTGCTGCAGGGTGTGAGTTTACAATACAGCATTGCCATAGTATTTGATACTTTATTACTTACATTCTTTTTAGCCTATTTCAAACATGATATGTGACAGTAGTATGCTTACATTGCAGTTTTTATTGAAAGAGTAATCCACTGTTATTGACAGGCATATCCGGTAGTGCAATAGCTTTTATGCTGACTTTCTTTGTTTCGCTGTTTCCTTTAAAAATTTCTTCATATACAGAGTGCATCTTCATATACAGAGTTAGAAATCATTTTGCTAAACAAATTTTTTTTCTACATATATCCTACAGATAAAGGGAAAAACATACTACACCATCTACCATTCTTTATTTTCAAGAAAATAAAATTATTTTTCATGTACTCCTGTTCTAAGAGTCTGGGGATCTTCTTCATTTTAAGAGAGCAAAGACTTTCAGGTAACATGTTAGTAACATTTCAAAGATTTGTCTTTTGGATAATTCCATGGGTTCAGAATGTTGATCAATATAATTTGTTGCTCATAAGCAGAGTCATCTCAGAGCACAGCTGGTTTTTTTCAGCCCCTTTAGAACAGGGATTCTGTTATTTCTCAGTCTCATCATTCTAATCACTTTTTTGAGTCTAGCCTTAGAAGTGGATAGAAAAACAGAAAGTAAATTAAATAGCATAGAAAAGCTTAGCCAAAATTGCTGAAGTCACTAGGACTGCTGACACTCTCCACACGTTGCAGTTGACAGGCATAAACCGAGATCACATACATGTTATCATTCCAACCATTTCTAAAATCAACATAGCCTGAAGCTGTTTCACCAGTCCAGGTATGTTTGTAGGTACCACTAAATGAATTATAAACTCAGCTCTTGTGTAGCACTTTTCATGCACAGAGCTCAAAGTCCATTCACAAAAATATAGTATCTTTTTTTTTTTTTTTTAATTTTACAGATGAGGAAAAGCTGGAGTAAGAAAAGTGATTTTCTCTAGCGACCCAGAAAATCAGTGATACAAAGTAGAATTGTACTTCATTTCAGACCCACATTGACCACGTCAGCTTATCTCACTGATTTGATGGGAATAATGTCATGAGAGGTCAGTAATATTTATTTGCATTTTATACATGTTATGTGGCTGGTTTTACTCCTTCTCTGAAGGCTTATTTGAATGCATGAGATCATTACTTCAGGTGCTCTTTTTTTGAGAGAGCCAATGAAACTTTCCTGTTTGGCATCATTTTTTTTAAAGTATTTTACTGTTTCATTCAATACTTGCTCAAACTGAATATTACGTATGCTACATATTATCTGTTAATTTGAAAAATTTGCTGTCTATATATATATTTAGTTTGAGTTATACATAATTTATTTGTACCAATTTTATGCAGACATTTAAATAATTAATATTGTTTATTTCCTAGGTTTACTCACTCTAAAGCTGCCTTGATTATAAAACTTAGCCATTTCAATATTCTTAGATTAATTTATTTTCAGTAAGTATTGCACCTATAAAGAGAAACTGTTGGGTTGTTCTTGTGGGGTTTTTGTTGCTGTTGTGGTTGGTTGGTTGGTTGTTTTTTTTTTTTTCTAATCTGAGATAAATCACCACAAATAATATTGTCTTAGGACAATTGAAATAATGAGCAAAGATACAGATCTGAGCTATATTGTGATCTTCATGTAGAATGTTATAGATTCAGTTAAATTTCTGAATCCCGGAAGTTGCTTCTAGGTTTTCTCTAGGGTAGCTGAAAACACAGTAAGCTCCCTTATTAGTCTTAGATAAATATTTTCTATTAATATACTCACTATGTCATAGTTTGTAAATATTTTTATCTTACTAGCTTGTTTTCTAAAATCTGTTTGGCAACAAAACCACGCTCTTTGCAGATCAGCAAATACTCTCTACAGTTAAATTCTATTGCTTCATCAACAAAGAATGCAGCATGATTAAAGAAGGATATGAAATTTCAGTCTCTGAAGTTCACAGCTTGACTGGTATTCAACCCACTCAACAAAGTATGCAGATGTACTGCAATTCAAACTGCTGTATTTTCCGTTTAGATCATCATGGCATTCAGTTTATTTAAAGTATTAAATACAGAATTGGAACAGCAGTGCATGGAGTTTGACTCTTATGTTAAACAGATTTAAAAGTATGTTCAAAACCTGTTCCAAAGCAGTAGTTAAATGTGTCCCTGATCCTGGACTTCAGGATCAGGAATACGCTCAGTCTGGTGAGCAGCAAATACCGTATGAAGTAGTATTTTACCGGAGAGCCTAATGTACACTGACATTTTAAATATTCTAAAAAATGGTAAGCTAGATTAAACTATTACAGCTACAACATGCCATATAGCAAAAAGCTAAGAGACCAGAGTTCTTCCAGTCTTAAGACAGAGCGTGGAGAGGGAATCTTACTTTTGCTTTCAGGTGCTTGATGGGACATTCTAGAGAAGAGAGATCATGATGACAGTGGTTAAAGAATGGAAGAGGCAACTCAGATTGGTCTCTCTGTTGTTTTGTCGTGTTATGTTTAGTTTTATTTTGTTTCTATAATTAGTTTGTGGTTTTCATTTAATGATGTGGATCATTATGATTGTATCATTAAGCATCTATAGACAGGAATCTGCCAATTTCAGTGGACAATTTTGCCTGAATGTGAATAGGCTTCCCAAACGCATTGTTCTTTTGCAGAAGATTTCTGAAGGCTTGTGAAGTAAAACTACGTCCTTTGCTTCTGATTTCATCTTGGAATGTGTTTATCCAGATGGAATAAAGCTTACTTTCTGTTATTTATAACATCATAACTACCTAAACCAGCAGCTCTTTAGACTGTGCCAATTTCTATCCAGAATAGGTAATGTTTCTCTGTTTGAAGTATTTACTAATATGGCACCATAATTTTATGTAGAAAATTATCTCTGTATTAGTACTTGTAAAAATATATGAGGAAAATACTGTCTAACATCACTGGCCAAGTTTGAAAGACGTTAATCTACCATATAAGTATCTATGGGACCCAATTATGTACTTAAGATATATTTCAAAGCCCAGAATGTTAAAGAGAAGTTTTATTATTGATTTTATTGGAAGAAAAATCAGGCTTCTAGGGGATGAGTTTGAACTAGCTAAATGACGAAAGAGAAGCTTCTCTTTTCTCCCTTAAACCATGCTGTAATAAAACATTAAGTATTTCCAGATCAGTTGGTGTAATAAGAAAGCAGATGAGTGAGAAAACACTTCAGATTTCAGAGTAGCTTAAAAGTATAATTCCTTGATCTTTTTTTAATTCTTCATGAAATGTTCCTTTTAAAAATACTCCTATTTCTGCAGAATACTGTAAGTGTTTCCATTTCCCTCCTTTCCTACCACAATGAGGAAAGGTGATATACTTGTAGCACTCCGTGCTTACTGACAGAGGCGATGGAATACTTTGAAATTCTCTAGTTTTCCATTTTCAAATGCTTTCTCTGATATATTAAATGATTCATTGATACCTGCACAAATATTTGATAGTTGAAAATGTACCAACAAAAACAATGGATCTAAAAGAAAGAGATTTAAAAAATAAGTTAAAGTGCAAAATCACAGCTATACATGACTTTACCACATGCAATTATGTCTATTCCTTCCCCTAACAGACCCCTGGCCCACAGCTTTCTAAAAGTTATATTTTTATTATTCTTTTCTTTTTCATTTGCCTGCAAAATACAGCAAGATTGTTTGCTAAGCTTTGGTTTGTTTGGATTTTTTTTTCATTACATCTTGGTTGTATTGATGAAAATACGTAGACTGCATCTCTAGGAAGAGTGTTTCCTATAAGATATTCCCCTCTCAAAACCAGCTGAGATTCAATGACACTTGGGTTCAAGCAGCAAATAGTTAAAAAGGACTAGCTCATACATTGCACATCCATAGCAATAAAAGAGTTTCAGCTCACAAAAAATACAGTCCGGTAAAAAACCCTGTTTGCTAGAGAAGGAAAAACATTTTCCACATATGTGTTTGTAGGACAAGGGCTTATAGATGCCTAGAAGGAGCAGAGTATAGTTTGTGCATTAAAAATGAAGAAAGGGCATATTTTTCTTTCCTTAATCAGCTCTCTCATGCCTGCACCTTATCTGACATTTTTTCATTGCATGCTGATGAAAAGATGTGCACAGCGTGCAGGAGTTTACTTCCTTATCGTAGAGACTTCTGTCATCAAAGGCTATGCATAATCCATTGCATTGTATGCATCATAATGTAAGTTCATCAGTAGTATCATTGATGGACAAAATAGGAACACAATTTTTTAGATGTAAATTCTAATTAGTTTCTGTCAGAATCTCTCTCTCTTTTGCATTACAAGGATCTCCAGGACAAGACAGGGGGCAGGGCCCCTATTTTTTAGGGGTCTCAGTGAAGCAGAACCTCTGTATATAGTTAAATAAGCTTATATTTTAAGATATGTAGTATGTTATGTGTGGATGTCTTATAGTGCCTTGGTTTATGGAGGCAACATGGTGATGGAACTTGATATTGTACTTCGCAACTAAGGATGATTTCGGCAGTATAATAAAGTAAGGCCTCTTACAAAACACTTGATTTAACAAATTACACAAGTGATTTCCTGCTGGTAACCTGTCAATTGAAACAAAGCATGAGTTGACCAGGGTCTGACAAATGGAAACAAATTAAGCAGACAGGGATGAACAGTTACCTTAGAACTGAGATAAACTCTTAATCCTACAAGGAAACATGTTCTTAACTTTCCTAACAGATTCTGAGGAGTAACTAGGTACAAGGCATTATGTGTGTCTCTTTAAATGATCCGCCTCTGAGGAATACAAAACAAAAATCTTAAACATGAGATGCTATCTTTTTTTAGGATATGCTTATCATTAATTTTAATGGAAGTTGCACATATTCACTAAGGGAAATATAGCCCCCATCCCTTCAGTTTCTCATTTTTTAACACATTAAATGTTATTAAATTAAATACCAATTAAATACCTTATGGTATTTTTTAATGGAATACCCATTTGACCATTTCTGTTACTTTATATAGATTTCCTAAAATGTATTTTAAAAGCAAACATCAGAATACATTTTTTAAAGACAAAATTCACTTCTAACTCTTGGCATACATTTAAGAATTTTTTTTGTAACTAAAATATGTATAAGCTATGCTATTAAATATTGTTATTCACTATATTGCTTTATACAGTGAATAATGTTTGCTAGTAGATTCCTAATTTTAGCACAATCCTATTTGGATCTTAGAAATTCCCATACTAAAATTATAAATACCTTTCAAGTTTACTCGAAATTGCCATTTTGTACTGTCATCCTTCATAAAAGGCAGGAAGTAAAAAAGCCTTAGAAATATAGTTATCATCTTTGAGAAATTGCTTTTAAACAGATAGGATGTGTCATGAGGCTGAAGTATCACATGCCATCACATGTCATCAGGATGAAGTATCATCATAATGTCATGAATTATCATCACATGTATGTTAATTATACATGGTTCAGGTTTTAAAATCTAATCAAATACAGATTCAAACTCATGTCTTGGTCTGTTATCACAAGAGGATACTTCTTAAGTGCACATGAACATTTCCCGTGTTTTTAAAGATATGCTTCACATATTTGCCTTCACTGTGACAACTGTTGTGGCTATTCAATGGCAATCATTTCTGTTTCATGGAGGAGTGAAAAAATAAGGGGAGAGTTTAAGAAACAGAAACAGGCTCTGCTGCTTTTGACGGAGGTCATAGCATAAGCTATTTGCTAGAGAAAGAAACAATAATAACACTATCATTCTCATAACAGTCATAAAATTGGCACCTTTAGCACTCTGGATCACTGAAGCCCTTGTAAAAGGCTTGAGAAAACATAGCTGGTGGAAACTTCCAGAGAAAATGAGAGTCAGAATTCATATAACTTTTCTATCAAATCAAAATCAGTCAAAATTCTTCCAAAATGCAATTGAAATTTTACCCTAATATGTTTATGAATTATATCATCAGAGGGCTCATTGGTGCAGAAGGACGATGTTAGTGAGATCAAAAGAAGCCTGCTGATACCAGTCCTACCAAAGGTGCATATACATAGAACTCCAGGAGTTATACTGAAATACTGGATAAACCTCAAATTCAGAATTATGCTATTACCAAACTATAACACTCACGATTAAGAGAGAGTTTTTACACCTGTAAAGAAAGAAAAACTAAAAATCTGAAAAAAAAATGCAATTACAATGGTTGTTTGAAACCAGCAGTTTAATAATATATGTCTATTAGGACCACCACAGTTCTAGCAAAAAATATATATAGGCAAACTACTAATCTGAAATCATCATCAAAACATCATTCAGAGGACAAAGTCTCCCGTGAAACAGAGGAATTCAGTTGGCAGAGAACCACCTACCTGCAGAACCATGATATTAACACCAAAACATGCAAAGAGGAAACTCAGATGGTGATCTACAGGAATTCTGTTTAATGCCTTATGCCTAAACAAAATTGAATTTGTGGATGTATGTGTATATGTGTTCGTGCATCTTCCAAAGGTCTTGGATAATTGTCCAGTATTGGAACCAATATAAGATTTTAAGAATACAAATGGGGCTTATATACAATAAGGGGAACCACTACTGATATTAGTAGATCATCTGAACAAATAATAGATAAGTGATGACATGGAAAATAAATAATTTTTAAAAGGTGTCATACCACAAAATCATTCTCAAAAAAGCCTCCCAATACCAACACAAAGTTATGTGAAGTAGAGAAAGCTCAAAGGGAGTTCTACTAGTTAAGATAAAATCTGGTCAAACTCTTAAGAGTTTCAGCTATGGAGAAAGAGAAAATGGACTTTCAGCCATGGAGTACAGAAAAAATATATAATGAGTAATTGGAGATTAGAGAAGAAAGGTGCAAGCGGTACAAAACAAATACCTGGAGAGTGAGACAGTAAAACTGAGTTCAGAAAGAAACAGTTAATTTATGAGACTAGCTCTAGTTAGGTAGGCAATGAAAGTGACAGGCAAAGCTTACTGCTGTGTATTTTTTGGCAGAGTTTAACAGGCAAATTTTCTGATTTACAGAAGTTTGATGTGGTGGATTTCTATAGCACGACAATGTTTGCAGCAGGAACAATAGCTTTACATTGGCTATTCAAATCAGGTGATCATATATGAAGTTGGTAAAACAATTTTATTATGTGAGGACTTTTTACTGTCTCATGTATAGAAGATTCTCTTCCTAGATGCCTAATTTAAAAAAAGATAAACAAAATTTCAGTCTAAATCCACCTTTTTTTTTTTAGATAACAATTAAATTGCCAATCTCACAATTTCACATGTGTTTTAAAACAGAGCTATCAATCTACACTGTTTAACATTATATAAACTACTTACAATCACTATGTTTAGGAGAAATATGAAGGGATCCGGAAATAGACTTTAATGAAACCAAATACTCAGTGAAAACTAGCAGTGCTTTGCTTCTTGATTTACAAGTTTTAGTACAGGACCATAAATGCTAGACATCTGTACTATTTCCATTTCCCAAGCAGTAACTAAAATTGTTGATGAAGCTGAACTTCACATTCACTTTAAATTCCCCAAAGTGGTGAAACTCTGCCAGTTTCTGAATTTTAGCCAGATGTGATATGTGGCTTGCCCCCAGAACCTGTTGGACTTCTCACTGGCTGATTTAATACAGTTAAGAACCTATTTCTCTTATGTGTTTGGAGAACCCAACTTGTTCCAATCCAGAACTAAGTCTGAAACTGCACAGTTTACTGCTTACATTTATCATTATCCTGCTCCTTACTCAGATAGAGGGCTGAGGAGGACAAGAATAAGGCCATCACTCCTTACTTAAGATAGAAAAGAAAGGGAAAAAATGAGGGTAATACTTAAATCTTTTTTTGAAAATGAGAAATGAAGACGAGATCAGAACACACATTGTACACTACCTCATTCACAGCTAAAATATTGTCAGTTACAGTTCACTATTCTGCCACATTTCAACAGCAAAAGTTCTGCTTAAAAGAACCTTGCAGTGCTGAAAGACAGAGGAACCACAGCAGTCAGTCCTTCCTGAGCGCTTAAGGATACAGGAGGAATATGTCACAGCTTGAAAAAGAAGAAAATGTATAGTCTCCTTTTTAAGTGTTGCAAGGGGTAAAGCTACTGACCTCATACTGAGTAAGTTCAAAACTTTCCTGACAGTATTGTAAGTCATGGTAAGAGCTGGCCTGAAACATTTTCTGTATTAGTTCTGTGCCATAACACCTAAGAGCAGTAATCACACAGAAAAGGGTTTTGTAGTGCTAGATGTTGTTCTAGCGTGGAACAAATATGTAAAAAAGTTCTTTTCTGGACTGTGATTTCTTTTGTCCCAAGTAAATCCTTATGTACTGGTCAGAAATAACAAATCAACACAATCATACTGCTGTCCTCTAAGATCAGATCTATTGCAGCCCATCAAAACATTTTCTTGCATGTCAGGAGGTGAAAACCCAAAGATGATATTATACTAGGAGCCAGAAGGTGGTGGTTCTGTGACTAGGTGTTATCCTTCTGAGACTTTTTGTCAGAGGTGGTAGAAATTGATTAGACTGATCCTATGACAGACAAGATCGTTCCAAACTGGGATACTACTCACTTGGGGAAAACAGGCAGGTTATGTTTTCAGACACAAAGAGGCTGAAAAGAAGGAAGAGAAAGTAACTGTGAGTTCATGTCTACAGTCTGCTTAATACAGGGAGGTTTTGTCACTGTCGTGTCTGTTGAAGGTGAACTTCATGATCCTTCCTTGCATCATTCTTCACCACCTGGTGACAAAAACTTTTCCCAGAAAAGGAAAGACTGAGAGGGTTCAAGCAACATGTTGATCATAAAACAGAGTGAGTGGAGAGGCAGACTCAACTATAGGTCATCAGCAGAGTTCTCTGTTCTTGCAAATACGGTTTTCTCCTTTTCTTCCCAATATCATTCTGAAAGTATGCATTTTAAATTTGAAAATATGCATTTTACTTTTTAGTTTGCATGGTTTAGTTCTTTATGAGAAATTGTAGGCTCTTTGATTCTTTTACATAAAACAAACCATGTGTTGAGAAAGTAGTAAAAAAGGGAGGGAAGACACCATATGAAAAGATGCCAGACTTGCTCAGCAACGTACATTCCACAAAAGACTTGCATTGGAAATGACAGAAAAACATACATTAATCTGTAAACCTCTCTCACTATGAGGTCTAAAAAAGCAACTTATTCTGACTTAAAATAACATTACACAAGGTCTAAAATAAATATATATGGTAGCTTAGCAACCACAAATATTTATATATACATGTCTGGTCTGTCAAAATATCACAGAAATTGTATACCATGAAAAAAATCTTATAGACAGACAAAATTAGTGTTATTGTGCAGGGTTGTCATGATTACCCTTTATGGCAGAGTAGAAGTGTTGTTTAGGTAACTGGCAGTAAGCACTAATTGCCTGATAGTCTTAAGCTGAAAACAAGTTGTGCAAAGAGAAGATGTGACTCAGTTGATACTGCCTATGCCAGTAACATTTGTTAAAATATTAAAATAGTCTCTGACAGACAGAAAGTCCTGGATCATCTAATGGAAAGCCTGCTCTGACATGATAGAAAAGCTGCAATACATACCTTGAATGAGAATCAAGTAGTAACAAACATTGCTATATCTAGTAGACAGTGATTGGCCAAGATTTAATCATAGCAAATGTTTCTGAAGTCAGTCCTCAGCTTAATTTTCATCAGAAATAAATTTTCTTCCCAAAGCATTTTGCATACTAGGTTCTAGCTATTCAGTTAGCATGCACCGAATATTCTGTTCCTTGACATAAATAGCTTTATATTAGTCAAGGATCTTTATGTGGGCTGTTACCTTAAGAGCCAGTAACATAAAAAATACTTAAATAGTTGAAACTAAGAAGGGAGGAATTCTATTTATGTCACATTAGGTAAGAAGCAGGATACCGAATATAAGACCCGCACTTACCTTCGCAAGTGGAAGATATTTAGATCATAGAATCATAGAACAGCTCAGGCTGGAAAGGATCTTAAAAGATCATCTGGTCTAACTTTTCATGGGAAAGGGAGCTTAGATGAGATAATCTAGCACACTGTCCAATCGCCTCTTGAAAACTGCTAATTATGGTGATTCTAACATGTCCCCAGGGAGGTTATTGGGGTGAATGATTGTGGTCAATGTAAAAAATTTCTTTCTTATATTGAGATGAAACTTCTCCCAATGCAACTGGTACCCATTGCCTCTTGTCATCTCCATGTGGTCCCTTGTGAAGCAAGACCTCCTGTCTTCTTTGTAGCTACCCTTTAATTATTAGGATACTGTAATGAGGTCTTTCTGAGCTTTATCTTCTACAGAGAGAGGTGATCTAGCTCCTTCAGTCTTTCCTCTTACGACAAAATCTCTAGCCCTTTGATAATCTTCATGGCCTCCTTTGGACCTTCACTCCAATCTCCAGTCTGTTCGTATCTTTCTTGAATTGTGGGCACCAGAACTGGGAAGAGTACTCCAGGAGTGGCCTGACAAGTGCTGAGTAGAGTGGGAAGATGAAGACGGTGATTTTACAAATTGGCATTATTATTACAGAGGACAGAACTGGGAGGAAAAATGCACAGAGTTTGGTGTAGAGGTGAAAACATCCACAGCTTCCAGATTCAATTGCTTCTTTTCAGAAGGTCCATGAACAGATTTAGCTGTGTGGTAATTAAAATACATTCTTCATATAGAGGACAACTGCTCAATATAGTTTGAAAGATTCACTTCAGAAAGATGTGCAGGGAAACAAAGACACATTTCACAGGTGCCTTTATGACAGACACAAATATAAGCTACCTGCATTGCTAACACACAAATTATACTTGCTTCATTTACATATAAATTTTTAAAATCTTTAAAATCTTTTGTACTTTAACAGCAACAGTAAAACTAATTATCCATTGCACAGATTTTTTCCACAAGGTAAATTTCTAATTTGGAGCTTGGTATATCTGGGCTTTTATATTCTTGTTTCTTGCTTTTACTAGCTTTAGAATGCTGCCATTCACCAAACTTGGAAATTATCACAACAACCTAAATTTTCACATAGTAAAAATATTTATTACACTCAGGCACAAAATATTTTGTCATTTGTTCAAAATCTCATTTAAATGAGAAATATGATCAACATTTAATCATTTCTTTAGAAAATAACATTCAGACATGCCAAATTTTCAATGAACTTATTCATACTGATTCTAATAAGCTGAACAACTTGTTTTGGCTGCAACTATCTTTTTTCCATATGGAAGTGCTTCTACTAGCTTTTTTCCAGATTATGTGGTTAGGAGGAGGATGTGGAGAGAAGTCCTGTGTTGTTTCTTGTGGCACTAATTCATTTTGAGGACTGAAGCATGCAATATAAATTGGTCTTAGAAAGCCTGAATCCTGAGGGCATGTTGACAACCAAATCTTTACCTTAAATATCTGTGTCTAAATTCACAAATTAAAACAAAAATATTAATAAGAAAGATCCATAATTAAGGTGCAATATTGCAAGCTGAGTTTAAGACCTTCTAACATTCAGCTACCACAAAAAGGAATATTCCTTACCTCCCCATAGCTTCAAATACAGATTTCTGCAACCCCTTTTGTGCCACATCAGTGATGTGATTGGCTGAAAATAGGTCACATTTTATTAAATTCATTTCCAGTAGCTGGCCAATGATCACACCACCAGCAGCACTAGCAAAAGAGGTAGTGGTAATGCACAGGTAGGACAGGGGAAGGTAGGACTCCACTTGGCAAAAGCATTCTAAACCTGCTTGCAAAAGTTCAGCCACAGAGAAGAATGCTTGAAGGATGTGAACAAATTAACGTCAGAGATTAAAACCTTGTGCTTTCCAGAGGAGTTCATACTCAGATAGTCGGACAAAAATTTTTTCATTAATTCAGATTTGATAAATTGTAAGGGAACTTTAAATCATCAATTCTAATCAGGGTTGGGGACCTGTTTATTTGGTCTGCCCTCATCAACCACTGCACGGAACCAAAAGTCTGAGAGAAGAGGTGGTTGTTCACTCACCTGTTAGCCTGAATGAGAACCATGCTCCTCTCTTTGCTCTGATCATTCATGCAGAACACTTGCCCTCCCTTCACACAGACTCAATGCACAGTGGAACAATCTGCCTCCATAGCTATCCTCAAATAAGGAGTTTCTGTGTTCCTCGTTCTTTTCTTTACATTTTGAATTATCAACTGTCACACTATGGAGAACAGAGTAAGCATTATTAAGTGAAGGAGATCATCTTGAAAAGGCCAATCCCAAATGTAATAAACCTTGGTGGAACAGAGACTTACAAGAAAAGAACATCTTCTGGATGACCATATCAATAGCTGAAAAATGTGTTGGTTTATATTATACATGCAAAAAAGCACACCTACTAGAACGCACAAGTAAATGGGTTACTTAAGAAAAAAAAAATCAATTGTCAAATATCATGATCAAATATAATAAGTTCCTGAAGCTATTTCTATGTGAAAATAGTTTCCTTTTAAAATGTTTCATTCAATAAAACGTGATGAATTCCATGTAGGGAACTTGGCAAGTATGTAAGTATCACATGTCATTTTATGGCACAGGTCTCTACTTTCTTCACTTAAGATGTCAGAAGCAGCTTCGTCTGTGTGAGTTGAGCTGTCTGCAAGTAACTATCTATCATACAGAAGCAGGTTCAGGCAGAATATGCACAGCTGAACCAGTAGATATTTCCAATCCAGCAGAGTTGTGGCTGAATGCCAAAGGGGCAAATAACATCAAAGAGTTTTACAAGTAGAGTGAGGTGAATGATAATGATCTACAACAGTGTTTTCCACATTGTAGTCTGGGAGACAGCCCAGTCCCCACAAGCAGCTGGCATCATCAAGACCCAAGAAACACTTCAGGTGGTGGTGCTTCCTCTTGGTTATTTTGGGAGGGGTTATATCAGCGACAGATTACATCAGTGGTATCCTGTTGTCGGTTAACCCCAGTAGGGAGCTAAGGCTCGCAGAGCTGCTTGATCACTCTCCCCAGGTGGGATGGGGCAAAGAGTTGGAAAGGCAGAAGTGAGAAAACTCATGGGTTGAGATAAAGACAGTTTAATAGGAAAAGCAAAGCTGTGCACGAAAGCAAAGCAAAATAAGGAATTAATTCACTGCTTGCCATCACCAGGCAGGTGTTCAGCCATTTCTGGGAAAGCAGGACACCATCACATCTAACCACTACTCGGGGAGACAAACACCATAACTCTGAATATTATTCCTTCCTTGTTTCCCTGACTTTTATTGCTGAGCATGACAACATAATGTGTGGAATGTCCCTTTGGTCATCTGGGGTCAGCTGTCCCGGCTGTGTTGTCTCCCAAATTCTTGCACACTCCCACCCTAGTTGCTGGCATGGCAGTGTGAGAAATGGAAAAGGCCTTGATGCTGTAAAAGCAAGGTTCAGCCACAGCTGAAACCTTAGTGTGTTATGAACCCTGTTTTGGTCACAAACCCAAACATTGTGCCATATGAGCTATTATGAAGAAAATTAGCTCTATTGCAGCCAAAACCAGCACATATCCCCAGTTCTGAAGGGCGATGCACCTAGAGTTTTCTCAAAGTACTCAGCATTAGAAGGAAAGGACCCACAGTCACTGTGGTGGGTTAGTCTCAGTTTGAAGCCAAGCACGCACATAGCCTCTTGTTCATTACTCTGCCTCCAGCAGGATGGAGCAAGGAAATAGGAAGAAAGAGAGAACAAGAAAACTTGTGGGTCAAAATAAAGGCAAGGAGACCCCTTAGCAACTACAACTGTAGGCAAAACAGACCTTTGAGAACCTAATTTATTTCAAATTAATATAAATATTTGAGGAAAATATTTTAGTATTGGGAAACAAAAACAACAACAGGAAAAAAGAAAATAAATGTATACACTTAGGAAAAACAACTTTCCTTCTCCTTTCACTCACTCAGTGTGTGAACTTCACTCAACTTCACTCCCATACTCAGCTTATCTCCCAGCACCTCTCCTCCACGCCTTGATATTACCACAGGTTATGCTTAGTCCCTTCAGTGAGACAACAAGCAGTGTGTGCAGTCAGGACATAGTGGTTTCCTTCTGCTGCTCTTTCCTTCCCACTTTTTTCCTATGCTTCAGTGTGGGTCCTCCACAGGCTGCACACCTTTCAGGGAAGTACATGCTCTGGAATGGGATTATCCAAGGGTCTCAAGCCCTTTGGGGATATATCTGTGCCAGAATCTTGGCTGATGGGAAGATTTGGCCTGTGGTGAGCTCGATGTGGAACTGTGTGGTGGGTTGATCTTGGCTGGATTCCTGGTACCCATCAAACTGCTCTATCACTCCCCTCTCTCAGCTGGACAGGGGAAAGAAATTACAATGAAAGAGTCATGGCTTGAGATAAGGACAGAGAGCCATCATCCAGCAATTGCCATCACAGGCAAAACAGACTTGAGTTTGGGAAGTAAATAATTAAATTTATTACCAATCAAATCAGAGTAAAGGAAAATGAAAACCAAATCTTAAAACACCTTCCCCACTTCTTCTTGGACTCAAACTGACTCTTGCTTTTCTCTACCTCCTGCCCCCTGAGAGGCACGAGTAATGAGAATTATGGTCAGTTCATCACATGTTGTCTCTGCTGTTCAGATGGAGGACTTCTCACTTTTCTCCTGCTCCAGCGTGGGGTCCCTCCCACAGGACACCGCCTTTCCCACGGGCTATAGTTCTTCACAAACTGCTCCTGCATGGGTGCCCCCCATGGGGTGCCGTCCTACAGGAGCAGACTGCTCCAGCATGGGTCCCCGGCAAGGTTACAGGCCTTGTCAGCAAACCTGCTCCAGCCTGGGCTCCTCTCTCCCCAGGGCCACAGGCCCAGGACCCTGTTCCAGTGTGGGCTTCCCATGGGCTCATAGCCTCCTTCGGGCATCCACCTGCTCCAGCATGGGGCCTTCCCTGGGCTGCAGGTGGGTCTCTGCTCCCTGGTGACCCTCCATGGCTGCAGGGGCACAGCTGTCCTCACTATGGCCTTCACCATGGGCTGCAGGTGAATCTCTGCTTTGGCACAGAGAACACCTCCTCCTGCTCCTTCTCCACTGTCCTTTGTGTCTGCAGAGTCGTTCCTCTCTCATCTTTCTCTCTCTCTTTGTGCTGCAAAATCTCCCTTTTAAATATTTTTTTTTTCCCCTTTTTAAACATGTCATCACAGAAGTGTTATGACTGTTGCTGACTGGTTTGGCCTTGGCCAGTGGCAGGGGGGGCGTGTGGCGGGGTGCGCTTATCAGATGTAGGAGAAGCTTCTAGCAGCTTTTCAGAGCCACCTCTGTGGCACCCCTGCTACCAAAACCTTGCTACTCAAACCCAGTACAAGCCGTCTGGAACTAGGTGTGTCCAGCACAGTGCAGCCTGTGACCTCCTCCCACAGAGGCCATCCCTGAAGACCCCTTGACTCCCAAAACCTTTGAGCCTACACCCAGTACAGTTATGTATCATTATGCTATGTGGTTTGTCCATTGTTTGCTGGTTTCCCTTAGCACAAATAGATATGGGAAAGATAAATGCTGTTTAACACTGCTGACCTCTGTCAGGAACTGAATAATACATAATAATGAGTAATCAATTCCAATATTTCCAAATGCAATACCCAGGTACATCTAGAAATTTCATCTAGAAATCATAATGTTCCTGTAGAGAAAGTTCCAAGCCATCTGACATAAATCAAGGTATTTTCTCATATCTTTAACCTGTCATAACTACAATAAAAAACAATTTTCTCTGAAGGTTTTGAGACTTCTCTGCACCATTAGTATAATGCTGAAAAACTGCCTGGTTTTACTATTGCCATTAGCATAAACAATGCATAGTCTCAGAGCATTCAACATTTGAACCAGGGGCTTAATTGGGTTGAAAAGTATGTTCTTATAACATGAAGTAGTGGCAAAAGTCTTACCAGCAACTCTGATTTTTTAGTCTTGAATCACCGTTTTGCAAACCTCTGGACTTTTGAGATTCTGCAATCACTAAAAACCTATTTCTATAACACCTCAGATAATGGATCTTGGTTATTTAAATATATGTCTAAATTCCTACTGGGTTGTTATGCCCTACATGCATTTTTGTATTAAATCTTATTTATTAAAGGGATATAGTTCTATTGTAATATAGGTAACTACCACTCAAAATGTTCAAGGAGAGTGATTACTAGTCCCATTCAAAGACACAGTACAGTGTCTTGATTCACTGTATTAGAAATGTCCCAGTCTGCGTTTTCCTCCATTTCTGAATTTTCTAGGCAATTAGAGTGTGTTTCATAATCTAACTGATCACTGTGATCCAGCATTTTTTGTATTATTGCCAGAACTAGAATCATTTTTGTAGTCTGTGGACAATCCTGCCTGATAAGGACATAAAGAGAAAAGTTCTACTTTATACAAATAAGGAAGAACTCCCTTTCATTATTGACTGTGATATTTAAAATACTAGGAAGGATTATTACTATTCAAAAATCCTATTTCTATGCTGATCACATTCTCAAACACTTGCACTTTAATCCACAATTACATTTAATATGCAGACACAGTTACAGTTCAATATAAGTACACTGCTCAGCAAGGCAAAAGAGAATACGCCATTTTTCAATGACTGTTTGCTATAGAAAGAGTGATATAAATTATTGTTATATTACATTATACAAGTACATAAATGTATTGACTTACAAATTAGGAAAAATGCAACTGATAACAGAAAGCAATACTGACTTCTCATATATGCTTCCTAATTTCAGAGGGAAGGCACAATACAAGAATAGGTTTGTGGTCATTTTAAGACCAGAACTAACAGGACACACTTCTGGTCTTGCCCTTTTAAGATCACAGGACAGTAGCAAAAGGCAACATTTTCAAAATTAACGTGTGAGTTTTGACTGTTCAACTTGAGCTTCCTGATATTATCAGGCTTCATATTACAGTGATGTCAGAAAATCACATCCCTAAGAAGTATCTCAGCTACTGAAATACTCTATGTCAATCACTTGAGAGTACATACTTCAGATGATTATCATGTGAATAGTATTACTTTCTTTTTTTCTAATTGTCAGCATCATCTTCTTAGCCTATAATCTCCTTGGAGAGGAGTCATTTCTTGCTGTATATTTTACACAGTTCTTGCCAAAGTGGGGCCCTGACCTTGCTTAGGATTTCTATATTCTGCAGTACGATTAATTACAGTTAGCAGTTAGAACAATAACAGAAACACTTTGATGTTCCTTTCAAGACCTAAAGACAGATAAGCATTTTCATTTGTATTTGTAATGTAGGATTTGATTAGTTAAAAAAATAATCTACAAAAATCCACCTGGAGAGTAAAATATATTGGTTCCGCATCTGTCCTGTCACATAAAACTATTGTAGACAGTGTCATATGAAAAACAGTCCACATTTGTGTTAATTTCTGATTTGGAATAAGGCACAATTGGTTAGTCTTAGTGATGGCAGCTGAGAATTTTACATCAGGAAATCCCTGATTTAAGATATCTGTGAGCTCTGAGCCATGCAAAGGTAGTCAGAAATTTATGCCACTTTACGTAGTTAAAATCCTGGATTCCTTTAAAATAACCTTTCAAAAATATATACTTTTTCTGTTATTCCATAAAAAATTAATTCATGGTAAGGTGTGTATTTTATCATATGTAAAAATGTCAATAAAATCTGTATTAGTCTGAGGAAATATTTTTGCTATCAAGAATTTCCTGTGGATCACAGCATCTTCTCTGACTCCCTCCAAACATGTTCTGTAGGAAAAAATGTTAAAGAGAATGGGACAAAATACACAGATGTTACAGTTTACTGACCAATATATAGACTGCACCTAGTAGACATGGGATCTAATTTTGCCTTATGGAATTCTGTAGCACTGACATCAATGAGAACAACACTCTATTACCACGAAGATATATCATTGTATGAATTATCTTGAATAACTAATTAGCTCAGTAATAACTTTGACAGAAATATTGTGAAGAAGGGAAAATTCAGTGGCATTTTACGATGAGAAACATTCGCAGAGAGAAATTCCTTCCATATCACTGTGTGTATTGTGTCAGTAAAGTGTAGTATTTTATAAACAGGAGTATCTCAATCTCCTATGTTGTTCCTTTTAAAATGGTAACTACAGGTAAAGAAGAGAAACCAGTTTACTTTCCAGCTACTTGTATTGTAAATAATGATGCTTTGAAAAATAATCAAATGACCTCAAGAAGTTTACACATTTATTTGGCAAAGTATACATGCTAATTTAAAATAATATTTTTCCTATTTAATACACAAGTTCAAAGACTTGCTTAGAGTAGCCTATAAAAGATCATGATTCCCAACATGTCTTCTGTAAGCTACCTTCGATAAAAAATTACCATTGCAGCATCTTATCCTCATTCATTACAATATTCGTCTCAACATTTTAAATCTGGGTTTCTCAAGCAACCTTCTACAGAGGGTTTTGCTGTGATATCTCATCAAAACCAAAAAAGAAAGAGCTAAATGCCTGTTATGGCTTGTCTGTATGACTCCAGCTCAAATAAAATGTCACTGTAGATTGTACAAATCACTATGAACAAATACAGTCTTCAAGCCTGGTGTAAAACATCCCCAGATAAGACTCTAAGACTATCAAATGCAGCTTTGGGACATGCTTTTGTCCCCTTCATCTTTAAGCTCATAGCTCAATCCAATTATCCACAATTTAGCCTCTGCCAGCAATTTGTGTACACTTGTGTTGCAGAGGGGGATTTTTTTGTATGACTCAAGAGTAAAACTTTAGCTTACAAACCAAAAACGTATTTAAAAGAAACCCATGAAATGAAATAGTAAAAGCATGTGACAGAACTAACTCCATGACACAAAAAAAAAAGAAAAAAAAAACCTAAACAGTTTCTAATGACATATATTAACTTTCATATCAACAACTTCTTTTAAAAGTAATATACAAAACCACTATTTGCTTATTTTGTTCATCAGTTTAAAAAAAAAAAAAAGAAGTAAAAAATCTTCTTTCAACAAGAACAGGACTGAGGAAAATTTTGGGTAGAGCTATATAAAGTTCTGAATTCCAGAATAGAAACCAATGGTACTTAAAACAAGTAGTTTTCCAGAAGTTAAATGTTTGTTTGTGTATTACTTTTGATGTTATTTCCACATCCACTGGAGTTAGAAACATCATATTATATCTTTGGTTCTGTCCAAGTAAAGCCATCCAGAACAAAGACTTCTACAATATTAGTCTAGATACAAGTATTTTCAGCTTTTCATGGCACACATTTTTGCACGAAGCCATTCCAGCAGCTGAGGACTAAGTGACCCAGAAGTTTTCTCTAGCCCTCTTTACATTCTAAATTTCTCACACTAAATAAGAAGGCCAAGTGGGTTGGCCTCTCAAGCAGACTTGATTCTGCTTGAGAATTCCTCAAAATAAAGCCACTGGCCTTAAATAGCTGTAGACCACCACTAGAACAAGACTTTCGTTTAGCTGTTGGTGTCTTTCTGGAATGCATTTCAAGTTCTGAATTGCATCAGTTTGGCTTGGTCAAATGCTTTTAGTCGCATGATACCCTAACAGTTTTGAAGTCACGTTTATTCCAATAATTTATTCCATGGAAAACTATCCTAAGAAATATCATAGGATTTTCTATTATCAATTATTTCACTTTCAATTTTAATGGTTCTTGTCAGAGGTTAGAATCTCATCTTGAAATAGAAATTATGTGCAAGATTTTTTTAACATTTCATCTTGCATAACATTTGAATACATCAGCAGAAAAAGGATGTTTCTTCTAAAAAATTCATATCTCAACCAAAGTACTAAGTTATTTGATAGGACAGCACTTGAGGGGCTAACCAAACTCTGCTAAGATCACCTATGCAACAGAAATAAAATGGGTGGAGTCCACAGTAATTTCTTAGAATTCTATTACTACTTCAGAGAAACATGAAACTCCGTCTAGGAAAAGGGACCCAACAAGGATTACACTGTCACACTAACCTCTAGCTGCTGTTAGAATGCATCAGAGCTGTTAAAAGCATTGTATATTACAGCTGACAGGTCAAGTGGCCTTAACCTGGCACTGGACACTGCAAGAAAGATGTGACTATAAGATAAAAAATGGAAAATAAGGTTTCAACTACAGTTCACAATTCACAATGATAAAATCCCAGCACACATCATATGCAGTCTGAATGTCTTCTGTTCCAGTGATCAGGTCATATGGGCTAAAGGGCGTGTTTCTACTCTAATCAGTTTGAGTGTCTAACTTTACACAGACCATGGCAAAACCAGAGTGTTTTAGAGTAAAAATTAGTATTCGTACTTATTTAAGTAAGGGTAATTGCGTTTAGTGTGAGACGTAGTAAAATGATAGACTATACTCGTCCCTGATATTACATTTATTTCCCATTCCAGAATTAATGACCCACAATCCTAAATCCTAAAAACCTAACAAGCAAGTATAATACATTTACAGCCTTCGGGCTCATGATAAAATGTAGTACCTAAACACTCATCCTAAATATTCCTATTGTTCTCCCAGCTGAATGCCTCCCATCTACTTGTTATAGTTTTTCCATCTCTGAGTTATCATTGTGAAATGATTTCATGACTTATCAAGTATGGTTATGCATGTTTTCCAGCATAGTGGTAATTATGCATGTTTTCCAGTACAAATGGTAATTACGACCATTCTAAATGATGCATCTTCCCAGCGATTCAGATTCAGTGAGTTAACCTTAAATGCAAGGCAGATTTAAAGATGAACAATTTAGTTAGATAAAGGAAAAAAGAAAATATAATTAATCATTTGCCTATCCTTCAACCATAGTTTACA
Organism: Eurypyga helias; assembly: GCF_000690775.1. NCBI lineage: Eukaryota > Metazoa > Chordata > Aves > Eurypygiformes > Eurypygidae > Eurypyga > Eurypyga helias. The sequence continues at coordinate 30,188 of NW_010249591.1, forward strand.
AAACCATGGTGCAACTTTATTGAGCTCAAAATTGAAGGGTGACAAGGTTAATACATAGCTTTAGACCTCATGGTTTCATTAGCAAACACATCATAGACTGCAAAGCTGAACTGACAGTAATGTTAGGCCCAAACAAAGTAAATAATTACTGGCTTGGAAAATGAGGAAGTACTTGCAGAGTTTGTTTACATTCGGTTTTTGGAAAATTCATGTTGGCAACAAGTCAAATACAGTTTGACTAGTAACTGTGACAATTGCTCACAGATGCAGCTGGAAGAACAACAAAAGAATGGATTTATGGTTCTTTTCCCCCCTGCATTTTTCCCCTTTGTTGCCTTTTTTTTTTTTCCTTGTGCTGTTTCTTCTATCTTTCTCCTTTTATTTTCACTCTCTTTTTTTCCTTTCTTTACCATTTTGGATCAATAACAAACTTGTAGCCACAAAGATAAGTGGGTTTTCATGGCAGATGGGCCTTGGAATGTATAAAAATCTCATGTTGCATTTTGTCTTGTGGCCATATATTGGAAAAGGCACAGCTGTGTTCAAGCTGTACTCATAAAAGCCTTCATTCTTGACAAAACATATCAGTGCCCTCGATTCATGTAGACCTGAACTGGATTTTCAAGAGAAATGCATCACTTCCATGCTTGTGCACCGTTAACAAAGTTTATCAGATGCCAAGGGTACCAGAATTGTGTCTAGCCTCAATGCATTTTCTGCAATTCATTGTTTGGCTTTGTAGGAGAACTTGGACGTATTGCTTTGAGTTGAAATTATAAGGCAACCTATGAAAATGGAAAATAATTCAACAGCCTGTAGCTGATCTAGAAAAACTGTGAAACCGCTTTAATTTTGTACAGAACATGATTATTCTAAACACTGAATATATTCAACTTCCTAATATGCAGTAGTATGAGAGGATAAAGAAACAGTAAAATCCAAGTATTAATAATGAAAGTTCACATAGAATCAGACAATTATATAACATATAGTCAACTAATTATAGACAAAAGAGGGCTAATTACGCAAACTCAGGAAAAGTTCGCAAGCAGAAAACTACAGTAATTGTTAGAGCTCACTTTCAGACAAAGTTTGCTGAAAGAGTTTGGTGAATTCTTGTCATACCAGTTCATTTCATCAAGCGCATTTCACATAGGAAAATTAAGATTCCTGGTCTGATCAACAGAAACCTACTTTACCTTCCCTACCTTAAGGAACTACCACACTGAAGACCCATTAACTCATGCTTCTGAACACCAGTAACACCATCAAAATAATTTGAAATTAAGCATGCATACTATAAACAGAAACTTTAGTGTATCACTTGTGTATCTTATTTATTTTGCAGTTATTTACAATGTATTGTTTATAGTATGCTAATGCCGCTCAATTTTTATTAGTCTGAAAATGATTTAAATACAAACTGTGTTAAATTACATTTCTGCATTTCACAGAGCAACTATAAAATAATGTAATGATTTTCAATGCTCATTGTGCTTTGTCTCAGGAAAACAGATTGCAGAAGAACAGTTCTTTCTGAAGAGTCATCAGGACAGGACACTTTAGGCATATATACTCCTTCAAGACTTTGGGTAGATGTCAAGATTTTCTCAGCTTCTTGACTTTCACTGATTTAGGACCAGAAAGTGCCATGTGTGCTGTCTTTACAAGATATAGATGCATTGACATCTGAATATTGCATAAGAGATTGTCCTGTAACCAAGATAGGGCTTTATTTGTCTTCAACTGTTTCATTATTCTTTGTTTAGGAGAGAGCGTGTTGGAGCAGAAACAAAATATCTGTGGAAAGCTGTAATGTATGAGCATTCTCAATTGAATTAAATGAAACTATTCAATAAAACTGAGTATTGTAAATTGATATCATCATTGCTAAGTTTTCCAGTAAAATGTTGGAAGAAAGTGAGATGAAAAAGGTTTAGAGAGATTGAAGTTCACAATTTCTGAAGAAAAATGTGCATTTGTAAATATGAATTAAACCAGGGAAAAAAACCATACCAAGAAAAAGACAATGAGAAAATGGCATGGTGGAAAGTAGTTCCAGACAGTGTATGAACAGAGAGCAGTATTGATTAAGGTATATTCTAATCAATACACAGATACTTCAATGCTTTAAATGCAGTGGCTTTGGTGGCCTAAAAGAGCATTGCTCCATTGAGTGCAAAGGTTAGATACCCATGCTCTAACAACTGTGGAGATGTGATACAGCCTAATTGTTATGAGAGATCATATTCTTACAGAAAATGCCAAAAGTGCTAAATTTGAAGAGGGTAGGCAACACTGTCAGAAATGTGTTGTTTGTTTCATTTTAATGTAAACATTTTTTGACTAAACCCTCTAATGACATTTCAGCAGTGTTGCAGTTATAACCTTGATATCAGTAAGTGTCCTCTAAATTTACCCCTGCTAATGTTAGTGAACAGTAGAGAACATTGGTGAAATGCATGGAAATTTGAACTTTGCTGAAAAAGATCATTATTACACTCTGTGTATTTTATAAAAAATACTTGGTTTTTCCTTACCTTTTATTATTTGGACATGAGAAAATTTGCCTTACTATGGGCAGTTACTATTGAGAAATCATTGGGAATGGCTCTAAAGCTCTTCCAGAACTCACAGCGTTCTGCTGATGCCCAATGCAAGATCTGTGCATACAGTGTGACTGTGACCCAGTGAGTAACACCTGCATTAGTTTTACTTTTTCCTTTCCCAGTGTAGGAAACTGGCTTGAAATGGCACCTTCTAAACTGGCACAGTTCTTAAAACCATATCTGACTTATCTTTGATTCTCTGCAAATGTCTCTCCATATTTGGTGGGAGTCTCAGCAATTTGGCAGAGGAGTGATGTCAGTTTTCACCACCAGTGTCACTGCCAGTTCATGAATCTGCAGCTGCCCTATTCTCTAGAGACCAGAACCTGTTTGATGTCCATCTTTACCATCTGCTATCTCATGACTAAACCAGAGGACTCATTTCCCAAACTCAGGTAATCATCATCTATATTAATACACATCTGGTTTGGTATGCCTTAAGAACATTTTAATCTTTCCAGAGATCTGAAGTTGTCCTCTATTGTTTGATATATAAAAAAGTTTTGTATTTTATTCTTTTACAATGATTTTATTTTCAAGAAGATGAAAATCGAAATGTCTTGATAGAAACAAAATCCATAGAGCTTTATTTGCACTATATGTAACCTGAGCAGGGTTTAATATGGTCATCAGCATCATCACTATATCACTTTGTGCTATGCAGACTTCATCTGTTGAATTCAGTGGTAACTGCAGATGCTCAACGTCTCCTAGGATCAGACACATACAAAATGAATCATGTGAACAACCCGTGCATACGAATACATATCTCTGATAGAAACCCAAGATAGAGTCAATAATATCCAATGTTTTCCACTAATCTTTTCCATTGATAAATCCTAGCTAAGAGTAATAAATATTTTTGGGTATACATCAAAAAGTATTTAAAAGTCATCATATTTTTCTTCATTTTTAGAACAGTTGTTAGCTTTTTACCAAACCTGAAAAAATAGATTCAAAAATGTTTTAGAGTAAATCTGAGCAATTTCTGTGTTCATCAGCAATTGAGAGTTGTGAAAATATGAGAAGCAGTTTTTCAGGAGTGGCATCTGACTTTATATTTTGATATGTCAGATAAATATACTATATCAGAAGATCCAAATTCAAGTTGCAACTCAAAAAGAAAAAACATAACTATGGGTGACTAAATGCAATTCCTCTATCTTTACTAATATGATGCATTAGTCTGGTGCAACAAAATACTAACAAAAAACGTCATGGCACTGATAGACAGATTCTACATTTACTCTAGGATTACACTAACAATTATTAGCAACATCTAGGTTGTACATGCCCTGAATAATCTGGAATGCCTGACAGGAGTTTTTATACACCAGAGGACTTTCCTGACCAAAGCAAATAAAATAATTTAGGATTATAAGAGACTGTTAATTGTTTAATACCTCAAGGGATTTCTAGAGCTATTCTACTTAACACTCTGGAGTTGAATATGTGTGAAATACTGAGACTTGGAATAAAGCCCTCTGAGCTAAGGGAAGGGTAGTGGAAGTGAATACATTGCTCCTAGGAAAAAGGAATGGCATTTGGTCCCTCTGCTCTGTCTTATGACCCTCACAGAGAGTATTTCCAAAATACACTAAGTATAAATATTACTACTATTGATGAGATCTTAGCAGAGTTTACCTGAGATTAGCTCATTGTAAATGAGTGGAAAAGAAAATGGACTTCAATAGGAATTCAAATATACAAAATATCCATTTATGTGGTACTGCCTGAAGACAGAAGAAAAAGTGTTGTTGCCTGCAGATGTCTGTTAGATCAGTTGTGTAGCTTAAAAGTATTTTTAATGGCCTCAAGAAAATAGGTCCAAGTTAAATCAAATTTAGCACATGCCACCTTTTAAGAAGCAGAATGTGTGATTTAGGATTAATATTTGAGAAATCTGTACAGTTGCACCTAAGTACCAAATCCACAAAAGTCCTAGGAAGCTAGAGTAAATCATTAGGATGCAGACTGCTGAATTTTAAAGCACTGAAATTTAAGTCTGAATGTTGCAACCTAAGACACTGCCAGTCAAAACAAGAAACAAACTCACAAAAATGACTACTCGAAGTGTACATCTTTTTACTTAAAACATGGTTTAATTTGTCTCTATAATGTGATCAGGTCTTTGCCTATTCGTACTACTAGTCAGGATTTTGAAGTCTAATGCACATTTTCAGATATTCAGATTCATACTTAAATTAGATAAAAATTCATGCAATCTGAACTTAAAATATTCATTTATCTTTCAAATAGATCATCAAAGTATAACACATAAGAACAATGGTTTTGTTTTCTCTTACTAGGGAAAAATAACAAATGGAATAAGATCAAATAGTTGTATTATAGCAAAATATAGATTTAAAATGTTCTGATACAGAGAAAAATAAACCAATTAATTGCTATCAAGATCCACTTTTTCTGACTCTTGCAATCCATCATCAATTAAGTCAATAATCTTATTTTAATATCTTCTACACTTTCTCTCTGCTGCTGTCTTTTGCTTTCCACTGTCCTGTTGCTTCTGCCTTTTCCTATGAAGAGTTAGTCCAAAATATCTTTGAGACAGGGACCTCACAGAGATTTTGAAAACAATAAGCTGCCTAGCCCAAACTGGGGAAGTGTGAAATAATAAACAAGCCAGCCAACCAACCCTCACACTTCATCATCTCCCAGTGGCTTGCAGTAATATTTGAATGCATTGTTCCATCTCATAAAATCTGGACATAATACAGTACTTTGGGGAATCAAGAAATAATGAAATTGCTGTCAATGTTAGCTCTGTCTACATTATACCAGGGCTGAGCCTGATGTGACTAAGGGACGCAGATATCATGTCTTCTGTGTTTCCCCAAACAAAAACAGTCAGGCAGGTCAAAGCAGGCATTTCCCACTGCGACTCCATGATCTTACATCTTACCCTTCAGCAGACCAAAGGCTTACCTGGCCAATCAACCACATTTTGATCTTCCCTTGGTTTTGCTGTCAGAAGAGAAAACAGCAAGCTAATCAGAAATTCAGATCTAGGACATTTTAGCTAATAGCTGAGAGGTAGTAAGGCATAATACTGGGCATGGGTTTAGAGCACCCATATGCTGCTGGTCATTGAATTGGTACAAATCCACCTGTTGGCTCAAAACTACTTAAAATCTATGAAAGGGTAGCTTTGTCCCTGTATGCTACATGACATTTTGAATGTGCTTTCTATTTCTACAGTCAATGTAAAAGGCAGTGAAGAATAAAGCAGAATAAAAATCATGTTGTTTGGCATTTCAAGAGAAAAGTTGTTCTTTATTCATCTCAGTGTGAATCACATTCCTAATGATAGCTGATATTCAGGTGAAAGAACATTTTTTAAGCTCACTGTTACTGATCACGTAAGCACAATAATATACTTTATTATAAAATCAAGAAGACTATCCTAAACCACCTTCAGCGATAGCATTAAGTGACTGAAAGTCTTTAGTATGAGTTCAGAGACCAGACAAACCACACACAAAAATTATTCTGTATTCCTCAGACTCTGGGAGAGTTTAAATCACAGTTCTCATGGAGAAATCATGACGTGCAACTTGGTGAAGAGGCTTTATTATTTCAACTGTTAACTTGTTTTGTTTACATACTCCTGGGCAGAACAGTGAATTTCATTGGTTTGGTTGGATTGAAGCTGTGTTAACTCCAGATATGTACATCAAATCAATCATACAGAAAATGAAAATGCTGCCTCCAAGTTAAAAAAAAAAAAAAAAGAGATAAATCGACACTGACCAAAGTAAGTCATTGGTGGGGACAGAATTTTTAGTAGGGACTGTCGCAACGGGATAAGGGGTAATAGTTTTACACTCCAAGAGGGTAGATTCAGACTATATTTAAGGAAGGGAAAAAATCCCAAAACAACAAAAAAACCACTACCACCAACAAAAAAACCCACAAGCAGAAAATAATAAAAATATACCTCCTAGATATGGGGAAAACCCCGCTCAAGTACTCTTTCTCCCACTCTCTCAAGAGTTACTTCATAATTTTTCTTACTTTCTTCTTTGATAAGCTCCTCCCCCTTTCTTAAAATAGTAATAAATCACACTATTTATTGATCTATTTTCCTCACATAAAGGAGTTTCTGAACATAGGTTAATTTTTAAGGAAATCTATCTCCATAACCTTGTACTTTATTAACCATGTTAGAGGCATCATTGGAGTAACTTGTTTCCTGAGACCCCTCTTTGGGTTTCTCAGAACAACAGAGAAACCCTTATTTCAGCTATACCATGTATCCTTTGTTCTTTGCAGTCCCTCTGGCCTGTTAGAGACACAACAGAACCCTACTCTGCCTCTCTACCCTCACCCTCTGCATCCTGAAAGGCCAAAACATGGATATATATATATCACATTCATTTTGACTTCATAATGAGCAAATTTATCTAATAGAGATGTCTGCAATTATAGCATTAATGAATGAAGAGCATCTAATGTATAAATAAATAACAGGTTTCAGTTTATATAACCATGTAATTATGCACAGAAGAATTAAAATAAAAATACAGCAAAGCTAGGAAACCATGAACAAAAATATGTCATTAAAATCTTTATATTCTGTGTTGTGCCTCACCCACACCACCCTCCCACCTCCCCCAACCCCTATTTTTTTAAATTTAGGCAAAACTAATTTATGACCAAAAGCTGTTCCATAGTATTTTAATGCTTCTTATATTAGACACCAGATCATAGTTTTGCATTTCAGTTAATCTGGCCTATATTTCAGTTTTAACATGACAGCAACACACAGAATTTTGCATAGTATCGATGGCTTCAAATTATTTAAACAAATCAAAGTATTCTGCATATTTTACACATGACTATGTAAATCTGATTTTCATGATCTTGTAATTCATATTTTGAATTGTTGGAAGCATGGATTTTAATGTTTATATGTAGTTTTACATTACATATGGATTCTGCATACCTCTGGTTTCCATCTGTGGACATACTGAGACTAGCGATTTTTTATGAAAAGTTTTGCATAGCAAAATATTAGGAGGCTTAAACTGTACTTCAAGGACTAGACTGTACTTGTTTGCTGTCTAACTTTTTTACATGAAGACAAGAATTTTAATGTCTTTTTACAGGCATTCACCTAGTTGAGTATATTTTGCCCAAATAACTGATTTTTCTCAGATACATAAATTGTGTAAGTCAAGAACTGCAAATCATCTTAATGCAGTATTTAGGCACACCACTATCAACTATGTTTTCAAGATGAGAACACAAAATTTCAGCCTTAATTAATATCTCCTATTCATTATAGTAGGTCCTTTCAATGTAAAATCAAGAATTTTCCCAAGGTACACAAAACTATGTCACAACATGATGAAACACTAGTCACGTTTGGACTTAAGGCCAGGAAGCAAAATAATACCATGTAGTAATACCTCACCTGAGGTATGTTTATGGTCATCTTCAGTCCGTTCCTAATTAAGAAAACCAATTGTAGACTCTTGTTTGATAATATGCTGAGCTATTAACTTTTAGCCAGACAGGATCAAAGCACAACTTTGCTCTGCAGGTACAAATCAGCCTTTTATAGAACAGTGCATGCTGGTGTTATTTACTTCTTCATTAAAATACAAAAGTAATAATCTAACAGGGTCCTAATCTCTTTACTGGCCTCCAAATACAGAAGATTTGTTTAACATTTATCATCAAGCTGACCTGTCTGATAATGACATATCATATTACAGGAAATGAAAAAATCATATTCCATTGCTTTTTCTGTGAAACTAGAAATTTATGTTCAAAGATTTTACTTTTCTTTAGTCGTTAGATGTAAATATGTCAGAGATACACTAAAATGGCATTCAATATAGACTACTATTTTAAAACAAAGTTGTCATTCTACTCCTGCTAAAAAAGATTGAATAAAGGGATCAGATTACATTAAATGCATTTTGGTATCTATAACTTTCTGCAATGAATTAAAACTGGCTGATCATGTCTCAAGTGCATTTCATTTTCTGTTGATTCATGTACTGCAATATAACCTTCAAAATTCCCTTATGCCAACAAACTCACTCAGATATGCTGAGTGCAGGAGCAGATTAAAGTGGCTGTAAGATTGAAAACTGTATCAAGACATCAAATAATTCAGTAGAGGTATAATGAAAGCGTAAACAAAACTTGTAGATGTCCAATTTACTGTTCATATAATCCACTGCTGAATTCAAAGGAGAGCTTTTGTGTAAGAAGATATATTAAACCAGAACAAATTGATAAGGTCACTATATTGAGATTGTTTCATTCTGTTCCATTTAAGAATTTTCTCTTCAGGACTAAGCATTGACAAATATTTACTCTTTCCTGTTTTCTGGAAATAATCTTTATCCCAAAGTCAAATGTAAAGCTTGGGTGTTTTAAAAGTAGGATCAAGAAAGCATTGCTCCTCTCCCCATCACCTGCTTTTTTTTTTTTTTTTTAGTTAATTTCAGAACAACCTTTCATACTTTCCTTGTATATAAGCTTTTTGTTCCTGTGTTGTGAAATCAAATCCATCCTTTAAAGGATTTTCAAGCTGGCAAAAAAGCATTATTACTGATCTAATAACTTCTATTGTTTCAGTGGTAGCTATGGTTATGGATGAATGCTTTCAACAGAAGTTAAAAGAGATAATGAGTCTTTAATGATACAAAATCAGAGCCTTGTGTGCTTAGTGAAGCCTGATATAAGCTTCAGCTTTCAGTTAGCAAGGAAAGCTTACACAGTATCTTAGTTTTCCACAATGAAAATATCTACAAAAGTGTTTTCTTGCACAACTTCGTATTTCCCAAGATACTATCAGGAGAAGTTACCTATGATGCTAAACTGTTAAATGACATGAATTGGGAGGGGAGACAAAAAAACCCACAAAAACCCACACCTGGCAATGATTAAAATAAAATTCAGTTTTGGTAATTCAATATCTCTGTTTATGGATCTTTTGTTGTCATCCTTGTAATTTTCCTGTAGACTTCTCCCAAAGATGTGAAAGAATTGCACGCATCTAACCCTCCAGCACAGCAACAATGATATCAGAAGTGCCTCCTTATATACCTGGTAAAGAATATGTTTAAGAACAGGATGTTCTTAATCTAAGCATTGATTGTAAACCATGATAAAATGTGCATATCTTTGCCTTGTGGCTGTGCCGTTGCTTTTGAACCATTTGCATGCATTTACATGCATGATTTGCAAGTGGGACATTGTGTATCTAGAGCAATGCATTTGCACTAATTGCTGGATCCAGGCAAACCTGATTTCCATGCATTTGACCAGTCTCATACCACTGCATCTCCATATTAGTATAGTAATGTGTTGGATCAAATCTAACACACAAGTTACAGGATCAGGAAGACAGAAAGACATACTTGTACCATTCACCTGAGTGTCTGCTCTTTAGAAAGCTTACCTCTTGCACCAAGTAGAACATTAGCAATGATAAATAGATGGACTGCAATTTCAGTCAGAGCAACATGCTATGCAAACATCTTGCATTCAGTGGCTAATCCAGACTTCTTCCTTCTCTGCCAGACCACAAACCTTTCATCATAAACTTCTCCATTCATCTTACACTGGCATGAAGGGGCGGTCCATATTGAATACATCTACAGATGTTTTATTAGTAGCACATGTTTTAGAAGCTAGAGTTATATGAGATCATACTGTGATTCAGCTGCAGGTGTTTACTAAATAGGAAATAAGTAAAAATATCATGGAGACACTCTGGGAATGAAGCAGTTCAGTACCAATTTAATTTAGTCCGTGTTTATATTAACTGATTTAAATGGAAATCTGCTGCTCTACAGAGTTTATTCTGATTGTCCATAACAGAAATTTCCTTAAATATGCCTACTTCAGTCCTCTGATCACCTCCTACAATGTCATTTTTAGTAACAAAATGTCATCTCCACACTAAAGGAAGAGATATACTGTTCACATACTTACTGTCAAGGTGCCACAGCACCCAGTGGTGGTGAGGGCTCTTCATGGTGGGGCTCTGGGCAGGGCCTAGAAGGCAGGGCCTGTCCGAGAACGGGGCAGCTGGTGTGCACTGGGGCAGCCTCAGCCCTTTCCTTAGTACAGGCCTGAGGTGGGCTGAGATGTAGGCCAGTGGATGAGCCTGGCTCAGCAGGGCTCACGGGCAGGCAGGGCAAGGCTATGAGGAGACAGAGACTGACCCTGCTGAGGCGCTGCTGGGGCCTAGAGGGGACAGCCCAGGGGTGCTGACAAGAGCTCCTGTGCCGGGCAGGGTGGGGGCAGCCTTATGGGGCTGACATGGTGTCCAGGGCCATGGGCAGGGTGGGGAAACTCTGGGGGAAGCTTAGCAAGGACAGTCGATGCTGTGGGCACCCTCAGAGTCATGGCAGACATTGAGAAAAGGTTAAGATGATTCTATATTTAAATTTATCTAACTATGTAATATCCATTTCCTGACTTTTTTTCCTTATAAATAATCTATACATGTTATACAGAAAGCTAAAATTGGGTGGAAGGGGGCTGGGGAAAGGGAAGTGAAGAGAGATGTTTTAGTGCGATTAACAGGTTATTGTCATGGTTGTTTCTGTTTTAAAAACCAAAGTGATAAAAAGGGATTTCCAAGTGAATTGTCACATAATAAGAGTACTTATTTTCTCTTATCACTCATAGTAGTAATCAGTTTAGATTTCCTCCATGTAACTTTTGTATGTCTTCTGTAGTGTAGCTGTAATTTTGAAGGAAGAAAAAACATAACCTTTGTAAATTTATTAACCAAAAAATCATGAATATATCCACAACTCTCTGGAATGGACACTTTACATTAAGAATAACAACTATAAGCTTCTAGACAGCCAGAAACTGAGGTAACCACATAGAATATAACAAAGAATAAAATTGCCATGTGCACACTCAGGGCAATATTCTGATGCAGCACAAAAGATCCTCCACAAATAAGAAATCAAAGGATAAAAACCAACAATTCCTTTCACTTAATTATTTGAAACTTCAAGATCAGGGTTTTTTTTTCAGCTAGTAAAAACTAGCTATTTTGCAGCTATTTTTTGGCCCTTAATTTTTAGCAAAAAGGAAAACATTTGCATTTATTTCATATGCTCACAACAGAGGGTTTATGTTTTTAGTTGCTAACAGTATAGTTAAACACTCAGTTAATTTCTATCATGCTGTAAGTCCAAAGAGCATATATTAAGAACAAAAAAAATTAAAAGTAGATTTAGTCTTATTAGAGCGTGCATCCTGTAAGCTGTCAAGACATGTTAAGAATGTGGCGAAACATAAATCAGTGCAGTGAAATATGTCAGAAGTTTAACAAAACCACTTCTAAGGTTAAAAAGTGTTTAAACTGCTGTTATTAACAATAGCTTCTGATTATTTTATGGACACATAATACAAATCTGAACATTCTATTCAAGATGTCCACATTTATTTTTTCAAGTACAAGTTTATAATATATATAACAGGTTTTATTTTGAGGGGAAAAGGAAAAAAACTTTCCTAATCGTAATAATAAAGATAGGTTTGAGCTGGGATTTTCAGAAGTGTCTTCAGGAACAGGAACAGTAAATCACATACATTAACAGTATTTATTTAGATTAGCTTTGCAGGACAAATCGTTCAAATGTATGTATTGCAACTGTCACTATTACACTTAGATCCTTCAAATTAAACAGCCCCATTTCAAAGTAAGATTAGTTGATGATAGAGGGTTTCTATTAGTTACCATATTTACATTTTGAATCAAATGTGTGAATACTTCACTAGCATCTTACCTAACTATATAGAACTACACTGTGTTGATACAAACTCCTGTATGAAGGTGCTGAATAGCCATTCTACCTCTGGACTAATTTCAATAATGAAATAAACTGAACAAAATTCAGAGATGAGTTGTGTTGCTAGTCTTTTCTTTTTGTTCCTTATTCTCCTTTTCCACACCATTCATGAGTTGATATCCTACCCACTTTCCACCATTTCCAAATCAATAATACTAGCATATACCATACTTTCTCTACAGCTTTGCTATTATATGATTCCTTTGATGGTGGTAGTACTGTACACAGTATTCAAAGCATGGATAGAAAAACTACACTGTGTTGATTTAACAATATTTTGGGTTTGATTTCTATTTCTATTAAGATAATTTACAGCACTTTAATTAAATTTTTGACATTGTGCACTAAGCTGGTATGAGCTGAGAACCAAGCAATTCCAAACCTTCTAGAGGGGCAACAGGTATTTTATATACCATCACTTCTACCCATAACTAGGTTACATATTTTTTTACATGAGCTATTTTTCTCCTAGTTATTTCAAAATTCTTCTGCAGCTCTTTGAAGACTTCTCAGAATTGGCTGTCTTGCTTAATTTGGAATCACAGACAAACTTCAACACTTTCAGAGTATTTTTCCTCAGTGATATGCAAATAATTTAAACAGAGCAGAGCTTGGAAAACCTTTTTTCATTTTGAAAACTGCTAATGAAGTCCTAGTTTCGGTTTCTTATCTTTAGGCTGTTATAAATCTGTAAGATGACCTTCCCTCTTATTCAATGACAACTTATTTTCTGTAAAAATTTGTAGTGAGAATTGTTATCAAAGGTTTTTTTAAAAACAAAAGAAAACTTCCACAGTGTTATCATCCTTGACTGCCTTCTTTTTGTTTCTTCAAACATTTAGCAGAAGCCTAAGACATGACACTTATTTGCAAAAGCAATGTTGACTTTTTACTGGCATATACTTATAAATGTCTTTTAATCCTTTTCCAATTATACCTTTCATAGTTTGCCTATGACCAAAGATTTGCCAGCCACTACATCATCTTGTAATGCTGTCTAAAATCATTTGCCATCTTCCATTTCTCTCACATGGTACATTATTCCTATGAAACAATAAATGAAATCACATTTCATCACATTGTAACTTTAACCTAACAACATAAAATGTCTTTAGGATTCAAAAGAAATACTCAGTTCACGTTTTTCTCTACGCAGAAAAAATGGGAAAAATATTTATCTTTTCAGCAAAGTAGTTACACATTTGATCTATGCACATTGTCAGAAATACATAACATTATCTAGCATAACTCTTTTACAAATCTCTCTATTCCTGGAGTTCAAGACTAAACAAGTTGTGTTTATATTAAACATACATATTTTATGTAAAGACATTCTGTATCTACTTCAGGAGGGCTTTCATTGTCTATATTTTCAGACAAGACATTAAAAACTTTTGCCAAAGTATTTTTGGTTATTGAACCTCATGTAACTTTTTATTACATAAAAGTAGTGAGCCAAATTCAGTAGAGATATTATTTCTTATGCTAACTGAGAGCTACAATGCATGACACAAGGGTGTTCACACATGATAATTTGAAGTACTTAATATGCAGCTAATACATACAGCAGATTCGTGCACACAAGTATCCTCATGTTAGACAAAAAATCTCAAGTAAAATGCAGAAGGCCACAGTTTCTGTTTTCTAAACTTCAAATACATGTTGAACAGGTCCTTTTTCCATTACCAAAAACTCTCTTTACTTTCTTATATTTTATGACTGTCTTTTAAGTTTATGGTCTTCATTTTGTTATTTCTAATAAATCAAAAGAAGAGACTGACTCATCATGGAACATTGTGCAAAAATAGGACAAAGAAAGAGAGATAAATCCAGGGGCTGTGGATGGAGGAAAGAAAATTGATTTATATGCAGAAAGGTTTCTGTGGACTAAGATAGGAATTGAGAATGTGTTGTGAAATGCAGAGGGCATTAAATCATGACTAAATCTAAACTAAAACATCCAGTATGTTGAACAGTTTAGAGAGAATCACAGAAATTATAGATTAGATTACAGAGCTAAAAACTAAAGGGGAATTTAATGTATGGTAACTGCACTATGCAAATATAGAGTAGGAATGGTAGAATTTTTTGACAAGTTAAGTCAGAAGACTTGTCAAAGTCTTTTGTCTTTAATTATTTCCTGACTTTTACACTTGCATTATGTAGCTTGAAAAAAAATGCTGACACCCTGCAAATTTCTACTGCATTTTGTAGCTTGAATTAAAGGAAAACATGTGTTGTGCCAGAGGTCATTAAACAAAACTTGGTGAGGCCTATATTTGGGGAAAAATATATTCTAAAGTCTTGCTGTCCAAGATAGATTGATAGATAGATAGATAGATAGATAGATAGATAGATAGATAGATAGATAGATAGATAGATAGATAGATCGATCGATCCATCCATCCACCCACCCACCCACCCACCCATCCATCCATCCATCTATCTACAACAATTTCGGTTTTTTAACCATGATATTGATACCTATTACTCATTCAGTAAAAAATTAAACTCAAATGTATGACGAAAAAATTAGGTGCTTACTGAAATTACAGGTAGTGAGCAGAGTTAGGACAGTTGGATGGATCTCTCCAAAGTTTTTGTCTATCCTTACCAACTGACACTTTTGTGTAGACATGCATCCAGTGCATTTTCAGGCTATAAAGAAGATAACAATTGAATTTAAATTATTTAGGTACATAGAAGCATAGACACTCCAGGCTACATAGAGCTGGGTTGGGTTTTTAGCATGAGTCCCAGCTTTGGCTGGATTTAAACATAGTGAACTGTTGAATGTAAAAAACGTCTTCTGGTGTACAAAAGATTACAAATAGAAAAAAAAAAATCACTTATGAAAGCTTTGGTTTCCATGTTCATTATTATCACACCAGATTGAAGCATTGTCTAATGTTGAAATTGTCAAGAATAAAAAAAAAAAACCCACACCACCACCAACAAAAAACACTACTGACGTAAAGATGTTGAAAGAATATACACATCATCTTGTTCTGTTCATTGGTCCCACACCCAGCCTTTTGGTGTCTGCCAGTTCTTTGGTCAACATTTTCAGTGAACTTGACTGTGCTGTCAGCCTTTATCTGGAGAAATCACTTTCAAGTGTATGAGCCCTGCATAGCACAGACCCAAATCAGCCAATTTGGAAAAGAGTATAAAGTTGAATCCTGTGCAATCCACATTAAAAATTAAAAAAAAAAAAAAGTGTCATCTGCAACAAAGATGAAATAATACCATGATAAAATAGTAGTAAATTTACCAATTCAAATCTCAAATGGGAAATCATTATTTCAGTGTCTCATTCCATCCTTTCACCCTCTTCGGACAATGGGACAAACTTTATCCATTAACATTCAAACTGAATTTACACAGGTTATGAATAGACTAAGCCTAGAAGTCAATACTTGCATAAATCAATTCAATGTCTTTACTTTCAACATCACTAATGGAAACTATCACTTTTGGTACTTCTGTGCTTTGATTTACTTGAAAAGGAAAACTGGCAGGAAGTTATGCTGACTTTGAGTGATGACTCTTGATATTATTTTGTGGAGTAAAGTTCGGGTTTTCTTCCCTCGGTATCCAAAACTCAGAAGTTGGCTGCAGAATAGGATAATTTTTTTTCATAAAAATTATTTTTTGTTCAAAAAATTGCCCAGGTCTTTTTGCATTTTCTGTCAAACTGATTCATAACATGTCTGGTTTTGAATAAAGAAGGATCTTACAAATTTAAGGATATTTGCCCAGGAACTTAAACTCCTTTGTTCATCTGTACATGTAGAATAGCTTGATCTCCATGTTCTCTATCCTTTCCTGTCTTATGGAAAGGAATCTGAGCTTTGTAACTATGGAGTAACAGATTAGGTCCTATAGGTGTTTTTTCGCTTTGTTTTTGTTTTCAGTTCTCCCATTATGTCTTAGTTCAAGCCAACTCTAGTGGCATGATAGAGTTGACACAGAGCCAGTATGACCAACACAGACCTACTAATTTAGTCACTTTACCTGAGACAGGAGTTAAAATTAAAAAGCATATTTTTCCCAAATAAGATGTCTATTGGAGAGAAATCAGTAATTCGAAAAGCCTCAAAAGACTTATCCACTCTGTCTAAATTAGTTGGGTAATTTATACCAAATGAAATTTTTATTCTGATTTTAATTCTGGTCCAGATATCTCCATTCCAACCATATCTAAATTTTAATGGAAAAATTGCACAAGTAATGACTTTGGACTGAGAAAAAAAACTCATGCAGTGCTAGATATAAATTAATTTATGCTCATGAAAGATGGTAGTAGTGATTCAAACAGGGTGGAAGCCTCAGCTGACTTCCTTGGCATCAAAAAAAACCAAAATGAGGCAGATTATACGACTGAGGCAAATTATACTATTTGTAGAGAGACTTAGATTAAGGACACATGATGCATGGGAGCTGAAATTAAATACCAAGGGTCAATTAAAAAAATGCAACTTTAAAATAAACTTCTAGCTCTGGAATCAGACTACCCTTATCCTTGACATGTGCAGAAAACCTGTGTATATAACTATGTCTACATGTGGTTTGAAAGCTCCGGGCTTTTTCTGTTGTTAAAAGCATTACTCAAAAGAAAATCTCTGCTTCTGAAAAATGATCCTGGCCTATTATGAGAGAGAGGACCTTAAAAGGACTTTTGGGCTATTGGGCTATTTTGTAATACTGACCAAAATATTGCCCAAGTAGCATTAAGACATGGTACAGTGCCTAGCTTTTGTTCAGCAACAATTATTCTGGAGACATCACTGGATATCAGCTATAAAAACATATTCTTTGAAAAATTTCAACTGCTAATACTTACATGAAGGAACAAAACTTGAAATACATTCTTAAAACAGGCCATTTTTACAAATCTGGCATTTAGGCATTTTCAAATGATCCCATAAAATAATGTTGTAAAGGAGTTGCCAAAGAATTTGAACAAACAATACCAACAGCAGTGTTTATTAACTATTTATTAGGCTTAAAACATTAATTGTGAAATACTGTGACATTGTAGAAGCCTTTGTAGATTCACAGATTGTTTTGCAAAACTGAAAACATAGAGTACATATGTAGTGTGTATGAAAAGGGCTTAAACTATGCAACCTCTCATGAGTCACAGACCCAGGGACACAGAGGGACAGTTAGTGCACATTACCTGATCTTTGGTTAATTTCATAAGCTGCCATGCTAGTCATATACCTGGATCTTTTAACAAGTGATGATGCAACAAATGACATGTACAGTTACTTAACAGGGCGCACATTTGACACTTATGTCAATGCAAACAGTAAGAGTGTGCACAAAGTGTGAATTATGTATACATAATACATAATTTTCTAGGTCTCTGGATGTTTTTGAGTTCAGATCAAATCAGGAAAGAGAAGTAATCCTGTGTCCAAACAGCAGCACTTTTTATCTGTCAGCAGAGATCTGCTACAATCAGGCTAGCTCCAGGTCCCACTGATTTTCTACAGGCTTAGAGTGGTTTGTTCTCTCTACTTAACAACTGTTAAAGTCCAGAGGTCAAAGTAGCAAATCTTTTTGTCTGTTCTGATTCTATAAACAGTGAAGAAGTAATTGGCAAAAAGTCTGCAATAATGACTATCCACAAAGTTCTGTTTGTGTAATGGAATATGTCTGTACATGTGTGTGTAACACTTCAGTTTGTGCCGGCAGGTACACTCCCTAATTTAGAATTTTAAGTCTGTTTGAGCTATTGAGCCCTGGACCAGTACATGATGTCTAAAGTTAACATGAAGTCTAAATTTCCATGATGAGTAACTGTAAAGTATTCTAAAATAGCCATACTATCAAAAGTAATATTAGGAGCCTGTACCTGACCTCCCATTTGACAAAAAGGGCAGCATTATACAGCAGAACTTTACACCAGTAACTGCAGATCTCTAAAATCGATTATAGAGTCCTAACATCACAGACTTTGCAAATAATACATAGGACACACAGGCACTGCTTTGGATTACCAATAGCCCCCAGTTTAAGATTTTTGTTAATTTCTTTACATCACTACTCTATTTTGTAGTGATTGCTTGTGAAAGATTCACAAGTTTCTACATTACCTTAAACTCTGGAAACATCACATTTATTCTTGTCTGAAACATAATCTGTAATGTTTCTGCTTGGAGAAGATTTCCCACAGCTAAAGAGTTGAATATAAGCTGCAAAAGACTAGATTTCAAGGAAAACTCAAAATACTTAAAACTGAATAAGGGTTCTGAATTAGAATTCAGAAGCATAAGAGGAATTTTTTTTAATAATATATTAAAAAGTTAATGAAACATTCTTAAAATTAAAAATTCTTGTTTAATCATATCTATTTATTTATTCCAACACATGTATCTAAATCTTATATTTTATGTAATTAAATAGAAGATATATGTCTTAAGTCAGAAACTTCTTTAAAAAAAGGCATCATTTGACATATCACATTTTTTCAAGGTAGTAAAAAACCACATTTTGGAGACTGTGATTTATTTCCCTATCCTTTCTTTCACCTTGCTTTTTCTTTTGGCATAATGTCAAATATCATCTCCATGCTCACAACTGATAGTTCTGCCTCTCCTCTCCTCCTGTCCTTGTATTTTATGCAAAATAATTTTTTCCTTGTTTACTTGCTGTTACTTTCTTTTCAGTCTTCTTATCAGAGCTTTTCTCTTTTCCCTTCGATTTTTGCACACTTATTTTTCTAACTAGCATAGATCCTTCTGTGAGCACCATAACAACCTTGACTGTCAGTTAGGCATGTCCATAAACAGGGTT